>NC_134992.1:2727272-3030303 GCF_050947335.1 Megachile rotundata
AAATAATCAGTGGTTTCATAAACTTATTGCCATTACAGAGCGGTCCGGATTTCCCCCGCTTTTGCTTCATAAAGTTAGAAATTCAGGATTTGGTTTTGATGAGTAAAGGGGTCTTGTATAATTATTTACAAAATCTAAAATTGATGCATCGCGCTTTAAAATGATGAAACAGAGAAATTATAATCTACGTGAAGCTTTCACAGAATTTGTGTTAAAATGTGTCCACGAAACAGAATATGTTTTATTAAAATATACGCTAGTCAAAAGAATTAAGGGAACAGAAAAATTCCTTTTTTTAGGTCATGTTCAAGTTGCTCTACCTCCATTGAAATTCATCATAGAAGACATCTAAAATAGTCATTTTGAAGCTTTAGGTCTCTAGTTTTCGTCCCTTTATCTTAACATTTTTTTTTGCCCTTTTTTTTACTAATGAAACATACAAAAAAACGCGATGAAAAAATTTTAGAATTTTTTTCCTTTTTTTAAGGTTTGTACAGATGCAGGAAAATTTTTTTGATTAATGCCACTTCTTGGGTAAACAGTTTGTGTCTCTACATTTACCGGCACTATTGCTGAATTACCAACCGTGGTGGTAATACTCGATATTAAAATTTACAAGTCCTTGAATTTTTATTGTAAAAACAAAATTACATTCACCCGTGCACACATAGCTGCGTGTACATACCTGCACGCGCCCACGCTCACATGCCTGCATATACACGGCACATATACACACAAACTCACACACACAAGAGAAAGCGTAAATCCGAACTTCTCAAACCAAAGCATTCTTTAAAAATTCGTAGTTTCGTAGCCAGCGAATAGCAGGCTCCCCATTTGAACGGCTTGGTCTCACAATCAGAAGCCCGTGTCTTTTGGGTGGCAGTTCAGCACTTACGATTTTATAATTAGAGTCAATTTTAATTTGCTACCCTGTTAGACCTATGCTGTTCATCTGATTCTGGTATCGTTAGGTCGTTCTAGTAGCCAGTGAACAACAGGCGATCCCCAATTAAGCGATCTGGTTTTGAGTGTCAGTGTTTGTTCTGACTAAAAGGGTCATGGACAATTAGTTGTCGAGTCAAATTAAGAAAGAGTAACTGTACCGAGGAAAAGTCATTAGCTTCACACAAAAGTTAATTTTATAAAAGCGTAGTTAACTTTATCCAAGAATCAGACTTAGGTACGATTTATAATAATACGATTTATTATAAGTATTAACTAGCGAGCTTCATTTTGTTAGATTCACAATCATCTATTACGTACTATTTAATTTGTCGAGTTTTTATTATTATTATTAAACAATCAAAGTCTATTTAGTTTCTTTTGATCAAGCCAATATACTTTTCATATTTTGTTGTTATTTGTTATTTGTTATCTGTTAAATTCATCATTTTCATTGTTTCATTGAATAAACCTAATTGTTGAAAGATATTGATCTGTGGATTTCACTCCTTAACCGCACACCACACGAATCCCACATTCTTTAGATTTAGTTATTTGCGAAAAACGAGTCGTTCAGTAGGTAAAAGCCGCTCTTTATCTCACGAGCGCTGTTAACATCTGAACTTAGTTCCAGAATCGTTACAGACCGATCATTGAAACGAACTTCGTCGACGTGCAAATTATAGGGAAAGGAACAGGGAACAGCAGATCAGAAGTGGCATTAATCAAAAAAATTTTCCTGCATCTGTACAAACCTTAAAAAGAAAGGAAAAAAAATTCTAAAATTTTTTCATTGCGTTTTTTTATATGTTTCATTAGTAAAAAAAGGGCCAAAAAACTTTCGAGATAAAGAGTCGAAAACTAGAGACTTGAAACTTCAAAATGACTATTCTAGATGTCTTCTATGATGAATTTTAACGGAGGTAGAGCAATTTGAATATGACCCAAAAATTTAAGGAATTTTTCTGTTCCCTTAATTCTTTTGACTAGTGTATTTATGAATGAATCCTTTAAGAAACAATTATGTAAATCATTTGCAACGAAACATACTGTATATTATGCATAGTATACTACCGAATGGGAAACGATCATTCTTAATACATTTGAGTTCAATGCAGCATCTGTTTAAACTAGCATGCATTTACGTAAATATTATTAAAAATGATATATATACAGTTGAAGTATGTACCACACAATTAAGAACAATTTCATTAAAAAATCTCGCTGGCCAATCAAGTCTGAATGCCCATTGATAACGTTGATATTTAAGAGTAGACGCTTGAAATCTCCATGACAATTTTATCAGCGTACAAGAGGAAAGTAGTACTTCAGCTACTCCATTTGTCATAGCAAAATCCATCGATGGCTATCAACGTTTTTTGTTTCCTTCTATCATCAATTCTTCTTTGTCGCACCTTCGGATTTATTTCTCACCTATTTTCGTGGACCTTTCATCTCCTCCTTTGTCTACCACTTCGCTTTTCTCTGAACCTCTTATGTTCAATTTGCTCGGTAATTCCTTTGGGATTTTGATAATTTTTTACGTGCTCTGTAGTTAGTGTCCTCCTGACCAGTACCTTCAAACGTAACACAATCACCTAATACCTTCCGGAAAATGCTTTGTAACTGCAATAAGCAGAATAATAGCGAGGAACGATAAACTTCAGATGCATTAATGAACCTTCTCGCAATCAGCGAACTTTGATGTCGGTCTCATCTTTATTACCTGTATATCTTTTGCTGACGATACTCACGTTACTTTGTTCATCGAATTCATCGTATTCGTTTCACTGGTGCGATTAATTAGACAAAAATTGCTAAAAATTCGTTGATGGTTCATACAGTTAGAAACTGTAAAAATCTATTATCGTTATTGCAATTTCTTGGACTGTCTAACAATTTTATTTCTCATATTCTTATAGTATAAAAATATATAAACTATTTTATTTAATCATATGTGAAGATTAACTATATGTTAAATCAAAGATATAGAGGTTATAATTGTATTGTCGCCATTTTGAACACATGTCAATTGTTACCAGTTCAATATATGAATAAAGCAGCTAATCTGTTTTTGACCTTAAATATTACTTTTTGAAAGCAAAATAGTAATGAAAATCAGAACCAGGCTAAAGTGAACCGTTATTTCGAAGAATATAAAAGTGGTTTCGTGATTGGCAAGGTGACCAAATTACTATAAACGAAATTGGACGTACTGAAAGTCTTATCAAGGTTACTATATGCTTTAGAAATAATTAGAACAATCTACAAATAAGATGATAATGCTGTAGATATTTCAAATGGTTACGTCTGCATCTGCAAATTAAAAAATTCTTAATGCGTCTTATATCTGCTAATCCTCTAATATTATAACAACAAAATTTTTGAAATTATTTAAGATTTAGATATAGACTACATAATAAGTATTGTATATCCATGTATTTCTACAGTGTATTGTTTACTTACACGCATGGAATATATTAACAACGTTTAACTATTACGTCTTAGGACACCACATACATCATCACATACTAATAATCTTTTATAAGATGCGTATTTATAGAAGTATTAAAAAATATTTCAAAATATAATAATCTAATATAAGAAAATACAAAAATCGTATGTTTAGAAAAATGAAAAAAATGTATTGAATTAAATTTGACCGAAAAATGCTCTCATACGTATCCAGAAGCTCAATCGCGTTTACAATCAAGATGCAAGTCGGATCATTAGAGTTTCATAATTGCTGGAAATTAAGGAATCGTTCCAAGCATCCCAAGAACACGCTCCGTTACTCTCGGTAGAACAGCATTCATCCAAGACCGTTCTTCTTGCCTCTGCCTCACTCTTTCCTTCAAATGAGATTCAGTTGGAAATTGCGTCATCCGTTCCTGTAAAATCCACCTGGATCAGTTCGTCCGTCAAGGAGAGATCTCCTCCGAAATTCCAATTACAGGAACATCACGGTAGAGTTGTAATAGACATGCGCCTCCGGCAACAAGACCCCTGCTCCTCGGTGATTATTACCGGAAGAGAAAGAATTGTCCCACAAGAACTTCTAGTCAATTCGTGGTTAGCAATTTATATACAGTGAGTCATAGCCAAACTGTAATCAAAGACTTTATAATGCGTGTGACGAGAATTATCACCAATTTGATAAGACAAAAGGAAAGAAGTCACTGTACATTGTTTTCCAATCTTGCTGGTACTAATAATTACGTATATTCATTTATGGCATCCACTAAATCTTGAACTATTAAAAAGTGTTATTTTGTGTCATAAACAAAATGATTGACAAAAATTTATTATACGAGGTGCGATCATTAAGTTCCGGGACTGGTCCCGTATATGCAGATAAAGTCACCTGTTTCAAATTTGGCTATTATCCCCTTCAAAGTACACCCCTTGGGCAGCTATGTACCGACCCCAGTGCCTCTGCCATTTTTGGAAAGCTTCCTAGAACTTTTTTTGTCGAAGCGTGTCAAGCACTTGCTGCGATTCGCGTTGAATCTCGTCCACCGTGTCAAACCGACGACTCTTGAGCTTTAATTTGATTTTGGGAAACAAACAGAAATCACAGGGTTCCAAATATGGTGAATACGGAGGGTGAGAAAGGACGACTATGTTCCATTTTTTTTTTTATGTCCCTTTGTTCCAATTTAGAGTTCATCGTGATTTCGCAAAGGAGTGCGTGCACATGCTACCATAAACTATTATAACACAGGATTCAATGAAGATATCGCTTCCAAACTTCGTGTCATACGTCTCGAGGATTGTTATTCATATGTCCTGCGAACGCAAGTCCATCGTGTGATCCGTTTGGTCACAGCAGACACAATCCCGGAACTTAATGATCGCACCACGTATACAGGGTGTTCGGCTGCTGGTGGGCATAATCTTAGGGGGTGATAGCTGGGGTGATTGTGAACAACTTTTTCCTTTACCAAATTGCTGGTTAAAGCTTAGTTTTTGAATTATTAATGAGAAACACTAACCAATCAGAGCGCGAGAATAGCGCGCGCCCAGATGCGAGAGCGACGGATGCAAGCGTGAGGGTTAACCATGGTCATGAACAAACAAATTTTATAAACGATTTTTGCTGAGAAACTAAGCTATTTACTTTCTTTTAGTAGCCAACGTAATATTTGTAAATTGTGAACAATTTTTTTGATACTGTAATGTATTTATAAGATTTATTTATAATATCTTGTAATTCTCAATCTATAACATCAAAAATTGCAAGCTATAATTTAAGAAAACTACTACTATAAATATATAAATAAGTAAAAATCAACATAATTGTCATACAATAATTTTCAAAATATCAGAAAGTGAACATTTTATTACCACAGGAAGAAAATTCATATTCAATAACAAAAATTAAGATAAATAAATATTTATTTTTAATTTTTTTCTCAAAAATTCATTTTACAAATTTTTCTTATCACAAGTGATTAATTACAATGCACATGTCATTAATTTTGGAAGGATTAAAAGATACATTCTCATACAAGTTACTTAAAACGTTACAATTATAGATTAATTTCACATAAAATAAAACGATATCTTCCAATTGTAGAGCGGTTAAATGTAGACTGCTTTATAAAAATTACAGTACACGATAAAAGAAAAAGTGCACTAGAAGAGTGCTTAAAAAAGGGAAAAGAATTATGTATAAAAAATACTGTACATTAAAATACTTATGAAACAAAGAAAACATTAAAAGTATTTATTTACATTGAAATGACAACATTTTCAAATAAAAAGCAATAGTTTTGTTACAAATGTTGATTATTAAATTTCCAAGAATTTACTTTTCATATCAGATAAGCTTTAAATTTATTTAATCAAACATTTGTTTTTAATTTAGCAGTTTATTATCGAATAATAAATATTATTAAGTTAGTAAATAAATCACGAAAGTTGCAAAGAACTTCTAAAAGTAAAATTCTTGAACGCGTCGCTATTCACCTCTTTGAAACACGAGACCAGGTTTACTGCAGGGTTGTTAACAAGAAATTCCTTCTCTGATGCTCAACCTATTTCTGAAGATATACAAAGGTTTACTTCCATATCGTACTTTCGAAAGAATCATACACATTTTTATCTCAAATTATACGTGTAATATGTATTGGTTACTGTTAGATATTCTCGTAATGAGAAGCGTCGTTCGACGAACATCCCCAGAATAACCACTGACGACACTGATGCACGATATCAGTAATCAATAATTTAACAACGCAGCATAAATGATGAAGCAAGAGGAAGTTCTAAATTTGTGTGAATATTAAATAATATTTTAATACCTATTTCTTCCTTTAATTTATTTTAGTGTTTCTTGTTTCTATAAAAAGTTGTTTATAATTTTGTTTTATAATTCTGCAAGAAATCAATCTTTCTCAGCTTCATATGTCGTTATTACTTATAAACACCTCGTTTAATTCAGCTTGCGATAGAGTAATTATTCACGATTTAGGATTATTCAAATATTCCTGAAAAAATAAAATAGTATGTATCGGAATTATTTATATTTATAATATAATAATATACCATATTATACCATATTTCATTACAGTTATTAATACCGAATAACCACATTTGTGGTAACATTGCAATATATTACTGTGACATGCTACCACATATTACTAAATTGTGTACCACATATGTACGAAAATTGATGAAAATTCAATTTAAGTAAAAAATTCCTTCTTCCTTCATTGGTAATATTTATTCCACATAAAAGCAAACTGTGCATTTCTACAAAATATCGGAGATTGTAATCAGCAATACTGTTGTTTGTTTTATACAAAAATGAACAGTCCACTTCTGCGAAGTAAGATTGCAATTAAGAAATATCAACAATTGCCATTACAGACGAGTGCACGTAAACATGCTTTCTCCGCGGCAAAGCTATAAGACAGTTATTCTAATGAAATAAAGAAATAATAAAGAATGATTCGTGGAAATTTAATAACGGTAATTAAGTTTGTTGCTTAATATGAAATTCTAAGAACGCTGTTAACTCTAGTATTACGTATACAGTGAAACTGTTCGTAAAATCAAATAAAGTAAAATAAAAATAAAGATAATAACTTTGCAAAAAATGTTTACTTCTAGAAGTATCGCATATATTGAAAATAATTATTATGATATACATGGAAGGGGAAAAATGATAATAGAATACAATATGTGCGCTTTCATTTAATTCAAATCGTGCAACAATCAGATTTAACCTGTCAACCGGAGAATAAACTTTTATTCAACTCGTTTCACAATGCGTTTCAAAATATTACGGCAAATTTCCATGACGAAAAATGTCATCATGCCCATTGCAGTAGTAATTCGTATATGACGAAATATTTTGTCATACCCAGTTAACAAGTTAATATTGTCGTAGTCACTGTCACTTCTTCAAGAAGACAGCTAAACAACTAAATGACTCCGCATAAAGTTTAAAATCAAAATATCTTAAAAACCAATGCCCTGTAGACAACATGACTCTACGAGTCATAGACACCTGACCTCATTGTCAGGTATGAAATCGCTAAAATAATGTAAAAGATTGTAAAAATAATGATATTTTTTTAATAAAACTGCTGATTGCCCCTCTTCACAGGAGGTAATGTTAAATTATATATCTAATAAACATTGCAACAAACAAAAAATTCCAAAACCACGTATCCTCTATTTTTGTCCATAGTTTACGTACACGAAGTTGCAAAAAAATACATCAACATTTAGTGTAAAAATTTAAACAAAAATGATAAATTTTTTAAATATTATTTAAACAAATAAAGTTTCTTGAAATTTTTTTACGCACAAAAATTTCCTATCTAAAGACGAACAATTTACAAAAAAAAGAATTCAATTATCTTCTTTCGTTCCGGAGATATTCCCAAAAACATGGTTTCAACCCCCAACTTCGAGGGCTATTTTCACCCCTTCAATGTGAACGATTGCCGATAAAAAAAAATACGTGTCAAATATTTTTTTGAGAACTATCTTTCACATAAGTTTCATTAAAATCGGTGTGTCGCGGTTCGATATGTTTCCTTGTTAGATCCATGGCTTGCACATGCGTACGAAGTCGATTCAATTTCATTTATATCAGAAACGTTGCAAAATGAAGATGCAGTCGTTACATTTACGTACGTATATTACGAGATATATCTATAACGGTTCGTATTCTTTCTCAGGATTTATTAATTTCTAATACGCCATACCACAATCAACTGCTTATTGGCAGGAACGTTTACTGAGGTATTTTTAATTTTGCGCCGCCTCCGAAAAAGTTGAAATGTATTTAATATACTACCTAACGAGTAAATAGGTTTAATTCATATCTGTGACGTAATTGTATGCTTCAAAGAAATAGAAATTACTTCATTAGGAAATAGAAATTATTTTATACTTTTTAGTGCATTTCGAAGTCGGTGTATTTTTTTTCTGAAAATTATTTTATTTCACGCTTTTTAGTGAAATGGGGAGAATTGTATAGGCTACTGTGAGACAGTTCTTCCGGGCTTTTTTTTTGTCTGCGTAAATGCCATGAGCATAAGTAAAAGACAACATGGATATTCGTTTTTCAATTTTTTTTTCAACAATAATCCTTTGCAACTAAAAAATGAAAAAATTTTTGGTAATGGTACCAATGGGGAGTCAGAATCTACCTGATGCAAAAGGTTTCGTTCCGATCGGTCCACCCAGCTAGGCGTAACCGGTGAACATACATAGAAAAAAAAAATATACTGATCGAATTGAGTAACCTCCTCCTTTTTCGAAGTTGGTTAAAAAGCAATATCAAGTTCATTTCCAATAAAATGGATAATAAAATGTACGCTCGGACAATCTAAGAACATTCACCTGAATATAACTTTACAAAATTACATTTTTCAACACGATTAAAATAGAATAGTAATAACGCGAATAATTAATAGCAATACATTAAAGGATTTGTGAAAATAGAAAATATCAGCGTATTATTATGACTCTTTAGAGTGTTTGGACTTGTACATTTTAGAGAGTTCGAGAATTAGGCATTGTAAATTTACACACACAACATAGGACGAGGACTTATTGTTTAACTACGAACAATTTATTAGTTTACAAAAAAAAACATCGTTTCAAGAACTAAATGGTTTTAGTGGGCCATAAGTTTTGCCATCTGCACTCAATCAGGATGGGTCATGGGGTGCTTGATTTTAGGATTAAGCGTTTTGGGACTTTCCAGTCGCGTCACTTATGCTGTACCTGAGGGACCAGAGGCGTGGATTTTCTAACGAATCGCGGAAAAGATGACCGCCCTTTTGCCAAACAGGAACCCAATCAGAGAAGTCATCCCCATCGACAATCCTCCACCAAGTTAATAAAAGGACTGTTTTTCCGAAAATAGAACAGAATATTTCAGAATTTTTTGAGAATTTTGGTAATCACATCACGAACTTGCAACACAGTATTGTACACAGGCGTACTCCTGTAATTCAGAATTTTTTACGAGCGAACGCTCGAACAATTGATGTTTACTAATTCATTTTAGACTTAGTTGTAGTTTACACTATTTGTTTTAGTTTAAATTAAGGTATTTCTACACAGTGTACTTTGATATTCATTTAAAATTTCCTGGTGCACAAACAAGAGACTGAATTTAAACGTTACTAAAGATTTTTGGAGAATGCTTACAGGATAAAATATCCTCGATTTTCCTTTCTCGTTTTTTCGTCAAGTAAAGTTATAAATCGATTTCCACATTCAATTAGTATCCATATTAAAAATTCAATGTATACACAGTAAAATAAAAAAAATTCAACTACAGCTAGGTGCAGCTCTTTACAGTACACTACAAAAACGACAACGCGGCAGCGTATGAATAATGCGTCGTATGTCACTTTTCGCATCAATGACTAACAATTTTTGGTCTGATTTAATTTATTTTAAAATGATCGATTGAGTGGGCTCGAATTGAAAAATGTTTACTTAAATGTTTACGTAAACTATGGGTTCGGCGCACAACTGATTTCTATATATAATATTCTGGAAATCATATTATATTACATTTTTTTCCCGTACAACCTTATTAACGTGAGTGATAAACACGGTGAAAGATTCCATTAAGATAATTCCGTCATGGAGAACAGATATTGTGGCGAAGATAGTGCTACAATGCTATCAGATTACTATTGAAACTTAATGATAGAATCAAATACACCTCACAATCGTCAGTCCAGAAAAAAAAGATTCTAGGTAAGTTCGCAAGTTATAAATATCTGTTTTGTATCACTTTTACTTGAAAAATTTGTTTTAATAATAAATAAACTGATAGCAAGGAATAAATAATATAATATCAAGATTAACAATAAAAACAACAACAAGAATAATAGTAATAATAATGACTGTAATAAAGTGATACAGTTTATTAAAGCGCTTGCATCGCGTTAATATAGGCGGGACACGGAACAACCGTTCTGACGCGCGTTGCTATTTTGTTTTCTGACATCGTAAAAAAACGACGTTGCAACTTTCTATGGTTGCTTCTTAAAGGTAAAAATCTGCTCTATCGCGTGGTATAGTTCAATTTTCCACTAGACCCTTACTTTTTAAGATAATTTGTTAAAATATACGTAAAAATTGGTGCAAAATCCGTGTCTCTCGGCGTTCAATGATCGTTTTGTAGCGGCTTCACCGTTACATGTTAAAATCCGTAGGTTGTAAGTTTCAGGTCATCGGCGGTTCATGACCCTTAAAAAGGTCCGGGTTTTACCCGGGGGGCCTTATGCGGGGGATTCCCAACTCGGGGAATTCCCATTTTCTTTCTGTAGTTTTTCGCGCGTTTTTGGGCGTGCTAGTTGTCCTTGTCTAAAAGGACAACTATAATAACCCAACGGGAATGCGGGAGTTTATATACTCGCTTCTGACCCGTCACGCTGTACGACAGTCTTGTAACGCGCGAACCGACATCTTTAATAAAGAAACTCCCGGCCAAGTATTTCGGTGAACACTATTTTATTCTCCTACCGTCATCCGCTAAAGTTTAAACATGTTTAAACATTCAGAATGTGTTAAGTACGACGGTACATCTGGGGTTAGGATTTCGAAAGTTTATTTATGATCGGTCCGTTCGACAGCCGTTTTTGAGCTAAAATATTTCGGGTTTTTCAGTTCTTAATTTTACTACATGTTCTTGCCATAAATTTAGAGTTAATTTTCGCTTCATGCTCAACGGCCACTCTTCGATCATAAACACGGTTTTTTCCGAAGGATACTTCAGAAATGGTCACGTACGGACTTAACGGTAATTTATGATCGCTAAATGTGCCTAGAAGAAAAAATCGCGGCATTGCCGGACTTTCGGAGTCCTCCCGCCAACTTTCCGGGTCTCCCACCCTTCCTAGACGAAGACGTTCTAAGGGAGCTATGAAGGGTGGGCCCATCGTCAAGGAGGCACGTTGATTGGAATTTGGGAAAAAATGTCAAACCCAATCAGCGTACGATCTCTGACTCCGTCGTCTTCGTAGGAGTCAAAACAACAACGCAGAGAAGAGAAAAAAATCAATCATCGAACAGATCAAAATCGAAAATCGAACGAACTATTCGAGCATCACAGAAATTATTCGAACCTCACTAGTTTTTTTTTTTCGTAAAATCCATCATTTCGGGACATCGATAATCGTACAACATTAACACTTAGCTGCCCTTTATCGGTCGAAAGGAAGCTAATTTTTTAACTACTGCTTCAAAGTTAATTCGGTAGAGCAGCGCGTCGCGAAAAGTCGTAATCGAACGAATCGCGAGATTTACAACCTCGTAGCAGGGAATTAAAGAATCCGTGCGATTAATCGCGACGCGAGTAACTTCGTACAAACAGTTGCAGAATGCATAAAAAGCAAATATCGTTGCATTCAGGAAAGTCTATAGAATCTTTTGATACAAACAGAATCTTAGTATCTTTTATAGTTACCTCACAAAATTAGTTCAAATTTTAAAAATGTGTTTTTCTTTTCAAACTCAAATTTCTCAAAAACTGTACGTGCTGGAGAAGAACTGGTCGCAGATTCGTGATCAGCGTGAGAAAAGTCGTAAGAATCACTGAACGAAAATCGAAACGACAATTGGCTGTTGGACGGTGTTATTTTAATATTGTATTTTAATATTTCACTTTGCAAAATATTCCTGAAAACTGACCTACGACAATTCCATTAAAAAAATATTAATGACCTTAAAATGTCGTAAAAGAATAACATTTAGAAAAACTATTTCCACCGTCAAATGTGACCTTTGATACAGTATAATATTGTTTTGATTCAACAATAAGATATTTAGATGACGTCCTTTAGCTGACATACCTTCTGTTTTAACCTATAATATTCTTTCGAATAGGATATTATCATAGCATGTGTAAAATCTATATTCTGAAGCGTTGTTCTCGAAATTTTCAATATTGTATTACATAAAAATCGGATACTATCTGTAAAAAATTATATCATATAAAAATCTGTTTAAAAATAGACGATCAATAGTATATATGTAGGAATAGTATTTGTAGAACTATCCTTTTATTTATTTAAGAGCACACAATAACAATTATAAACAAGAACACAAGAACACAATGGAACACAATATCGTATTGAACTTTAAACGTAAATCGTAAAACGTAAAACTAATTCGTAATTCGCGGCGTTTATAATACGTCTTGACCGTTCCGTTTCCGTTTCTAAACTCACTCCACAACAACACTTTTTTCTAAACGCTAGCAACTATTATACATCCAGTAACAGATCCATCAGGGGAAATTCTTTATCCAGACAGTTCAGAGAGTTTCTTGCTTGCTCCCTTGGTCTTTTTATCTATTACACTGTACAACAAATTTTGACTTTTTTTTTATTTCGTAACGGCTACTATGAAATTCTTATAGATTTTTACGAGCTGAATACGAATCTGAAATCAGTTTTTCTCTAGGACGTACAGTTTTTGAGAAAATTAACTTTAAAAAAAATTGCAAATTTTCAACTTTGGAAATTTTTTGTGCTTTTACCGCAGCAGCTATTCAGTGGCTTTTTACACGAGAAGAATCTGTGAATTTTCCTGAATAAAACTATATGAATTGTTATTACATTGTAAATATTTAAATATGTTTAAATGATGATCAAAGTAAGAAAGACACCAAAAACGCACCAATTTTTCCTGATATTTTTCAATTTATTTAAAAAACTATGGGTCTAGGCGAAAATCTAACCATCCCACATGATAGAGTAGACATTTCTGCAGAAGAAAGCATCAAGCGAAGTTACAAAATCACTTTTGCTTTCCTTTTATAAAAAAAATAGTTTAGCAAAACACGCGCCGCTGTCAGTGGTACTCGATATTGGCGCGGCGCGGCAGTCGCGAAATAACTATTTCGTTACTCCAAGACAATAGGCAGGGCGACTGCCGCGCCGTGCCAACATTGAGTACCACTGATAGCGACGCGTGTTTTGCTGAACTATTTTTTTTATAAAAGGAAAGCAAAAGTGATTTTGTAATTTCGCTTGATGCTTTCTTCTGCAGAAATGTCTACTCTATCATGTGGGATGGTTAGATTTTCGCCTAGACCCATAGTTTTTTAAATAAATTGAAAAATATCAGGAAAAATTGGTGCGTTTTTGGTGTCTTTCTTACTTTGATCATCATTTAAACATATTTAAATATTTACAATGTAATAACAATTCATATAGTTTTATTCAGAAAAATTCACAGATTCTTCTCGTGTAAAAAGCCACTGAATAGCTGCTGCGGTAAAAGCACAAAAAATTTCCAAAGTTGAAAATTTGCAATTTTTTTTAAAGTTAATTTTCTCAAAAACTGTACGTCCTAGAGAAAAACTGATTTCAGATTCGTATTCAGCTCGCAAAAATCTATAAGAATTTCATAGTAGCCGTTACGAAATCAGTTGGCTGTTGTACAGTGTTATTAGAAAGTACCTTGTTATCTTCTGCGAATGTTAAGATATTCTTTCGTCGAAAACATCATGCAGCATTTCAAGAAGGTGATTTCAAGAAGTGCTGCTTGCTTCTTTGTGTTTTTTCAATCGATTCTTTGGAAGATGTCAGCAGTTGCTAAAGCTGCTGAACAAGCGCATTTGCTCATTTGTAACGTAAAGTATGATGCACCCTATGAAATTGTGAAATTGTAAATTTATTAAACAAATTCAATTTCAATAATTTTTTCTATTTAAAGATTATTCATTGAGTTTGATTTCCGGTGAAGAATTCAATTTGTAAAATTTTTTTATAAGGGTATTTCAATTCATTGAGTATTCAGAGATATTAAATGTATTTCAATATGTCCAAATTCATTTGTTTTACTTATTTGTAATAGTTAAGTATGAACACTGAGGATTTTCACATAATATTTAAAATTGGCTTATTTTGTACGACATACTAATTTGATCATTTATTACTTCCAATAAAAATAATTGTATCAGAACAAACTCAATTTTTATGACGGTGAAAACGCACAATTTATTTCGATTATCGTATAACAAACGTATTATAATTTAGTCCGATAGCGAGTGATAGACAAAGCAATTTGTCGATTTACGATATTAAATCAAGTATCCGTATTACAATCAAGTAACAAAATAGTTGATCAAGCTATGAAAGTCTTTGCACAATATCAAAATGTGAAGTCCGCAACGACAAATACGCGTAATGACGAATACGAACTAAATCCCGTAGTGACAAAATATAAAGTGAAGAGCGGGCCCCGGTGCCCTCGCTTATTTTATATGTTTCACTCCCCTACGACGTCTCCTAGCAACCACCCGATTTCTTCGAAATCTGCCACGTGCCCTCTGTCGACCTTGGCTTCGCGGTCATCCCTCTACGACCGAACCACCGAACCTCACGATGCCGCCCGCCCTTTGCGGCCGAGCCGCCGCACCGCCATACCGCGCGCCGATACCGATGTAGCGCCGGCACTTGCCGGTACCCGCCATCAAACGGAGCGGTCCGCACCTTTGTACGCGTTTCTGGAAAATTACCCAACAAGAGACGTCGCCGAGGACTGTCTTTCTTTTCTGCCGAAGTGCGCACCCGGGTTCGCCGGCATTTCGCGGTGGATCAAACACTTATTAATTGGCGTTTTATTTGGAATTTCAGAGCATGTGCCACGTGCCATTTGCCACGTGCACCACGCACGTGTACATTTCTTAAAAAAATCAATTATTTATCGTCTTCGAATGCGACCGATCCCGCAGACAGCTAGCCGGAATGCGGGGCAAGCAAGCTCGCCCCCGCCCGGGTTCTCACCTCTCCCGAGCGGAGTGGTCTTCGGTGTTTTGGTGAGCACCACCACTCCTGGGCGGATTGATTACCCCCGGTGCTACGATGGTGTTTTTCATGCCGAAACACTCATGGTGTTCGACGAGTACGGCCACAGGTTTCCCCGTGCACGTAGGGCTTCGAGGCATGGAAACTCGCCATGCCGCTACTTTTGACCAGTCGCCCCCTAAAACCCCGCTAAAATCGTTAATCTTCTGTATACTTTTAAATTCTCATTTTATGCTCCGAAATGCCTCGTTCGGCTAGTTCTATCCGTAACAATAATAGATTGCAAATACTTTTTTTATGGCATGATATATGCTCGTAGCAAAAAATAAAGGTCCTGAAATTTCATTACGTTTTATTATATTAAATAATTATACGCTCCGAGAACATTAGACGCAATAAACATTTAAGAGCAAAAATGTTGATATACAAATTTTTGGAGATCCAAAATACTTGAAAAGTAGTTTGTAATAATTGAGTCTAAATACCACAACTTTATGAACGAGAGGATAACACTTTACTATCTGACAAAACAGTTTACTATCTGACAAAACAGTTTACTATCTGACAAAATAGAAATATTACTGCAATTGATATTTGCAATAAAAAAGGCTAAAATTTCCGATATCGTTATTAAATTTTCTAGGGAAATATCTGAAATACGTATGGATTTAAAAAAAATATTAATAAATGGGAAAATAATGAATCTGTAGAAATAAACAAAAATTTCTTTATTTACTTCAGATATTAAACATATTGAATGCGTTAAATGTGCTAAATGTATTAAATATGTAATTAAATATGGAAAGTGTTTTGGCTAGCTAGGTAGAAGGGCTAGGAAAAGTAAAGGGCAGGGAGAACAACACGTTTCGTCCGGGATCTGCTAGTGCACTCATCAGTAAAGCGTCCTAGCAGGCCCTTGCCTTAGACGCGAGGATGTAAGGAAGGGATAGACAGGAACTATATACAATATGAATAGGAAGGCTCTTTGAGTACTAGCGAGAAAGTCTAGGTCTCGATCCTATGCGCCGTCTAATAGCGATGAGCGTGGGAGTGAAACTGCCACAGTGTTAAATCTTTTTATTTCAAATCATAATCAATCTTTATGATGTCTATTGCATGAGGCTGCCTCAAATTAACGTACCATTCAAATTTCAACATTGCAGCTTTTGACATTCTTAAACTCTAAATTACGAGTAAAAGCTAATTTAATGAATCGCTTGAAAACATCCTTTACATTTGTATAAATGTCAAGTGGCTACTCTTAATTGTTAGTTCACAACTTTACATTATAATAATATTCCATAGTTTACTAAAGATATTTTAAAATTATAATTTGTCGAAAAAAAAGTTACATTTTTTCCCTCAATACAAGAAAAATTGTTGTTCAAATAAGCATCCCCTAGTGTTTATCGAATGTGTAAAATGGGTAGAAATATGAGATGGGAAGGACTTCAGTCCATCGAGAATTTTTATGACAGCGAATTGCCACTTTTGATCAGTCGATAGAATTTTTCTGCTATAGCGTTTGCTGCCAGATAGTCGGTCATACACCAATGAGTTGCACCTGTTAATTTAAATAACTCATGAAACACGTGGCACTCACACTGCCTACCCTAATCTGTCGTTATATGCAACGAATTTGACGTTTCACCCGTCGTAAAAAGCGCGCGCCATGATGGCGTATTCCCTTGGTCTCTAAATAGAAAGGCTTTCTTACTCTAATCAAAATGTGTTGTAGACCACGTGAAATTAGAGTGGGGGGTTGTCATCATTTTGCTGATTTCAAATTTGTTAAAAAACAACAAGCCTTCAAAGTTTGCAATTTTTGCCCATTTTGGTGAAAATAGGCTTCACTTACGAATTTTTTCCTCAAAAACTACTTATCCAATTTAGCTACATTTTTTGGTTTTATTTTTTTTTTCGTTATAATATATCGAAAAACTTAAACAAATTCTTTTTTTGCGTTTTTTTCTCAGGGACGTAAATTTTTAAAAACTTTCGTCATATTCTTTAAAACTTCCCCTTTAAAACTATGGAGTCACAAAAATTAATGTCATAACAAGCTAGAAAAGGATACCGGATTCTCCATTTCAGTTGTGCGCTCCGTCATTATAATCGGTTGTTTTATACCACTGGTTTCAAAGCAATGAGAAGGCTTCGTACACGACTAAATGACCCTGTTGATACCTCTGAAAGTATATTAACTACTCAGTAACTACTCAGCTAAAGATTGCCATTCTGCAGAAACATCGATATCTTTAAAATGTTTTTTATCACTTTACTTTATTAACTGAGATATTCTCCTGGACTGAAAATATCTCAATAATTATTAATTTCAAGTCCCACTTTGTATCACATCTATTTTATACAAAATTTAATAACCTATAATTGAAGGAAACATATTAGATATTCTATTACAAGAAATTTAGTGCAATATCGGTCTCCGTCCGCATTCAATGATTACTTAAAATAGCTTAATCCTTTTCGAATTAAACAAAAAAATTTAGCTAAATCGAATGAGATTTTCAAAGCAAATTTCGTAAAAACTGTACGAACTGAAGACAAATGGGTCGTAGATTCTTGATCAGCAAAAGAAGAGCTGCATTAATCACTGAACGAAAATCAGAACATCGAAAAAAAGTTTGAAGATGTGAGTGTGTGAACGAGTAGAGTATTTAACGATCATTCAATATATATATTTGACAATGTAACGCAAAGGTTAATTAACAAAAATCAGTAATGTGGGAGTCTGCGATTCCGCGAGTGTAACGTGTCAGTACCAAAATCACGGCTGTCACAAGCGGTGCAATGTCCAGAGTTTTTATACCATTTTTGAAATGAGATCAAAATAGAAAAGAAAAAGGAAAAGTACAGAGTGGAAAGTTGAAGGGAAAGTTAACGAAAAACGTAGGCTCATACAAGTCTTGCTGCCAAATATGTAATCTGACATTGACCAGACTTGAGCGAAACCCTGAAAACACTGAAGATTCTAGAATAGGCAGGAAGTGCTTAGAAATATTCAGACAAAAGAGAAAGCTAGGGCAGTTTAGGAGGAAGAGTAAATTGCCAAGAATGTGGTGGTGAACACTGCCACAAGTTAAAATTTGCTGGACAGTGTTATCGATGCCACACATACAAAAAAAGATATATAACGAAAATTATTCACAAGAAAACTGCATTATACCGAATCAGCGTTAATTAAGATAGTGTTAAAAGGAGTCATATAAATGACAAGAAAATTAATGAACCGATGAAAGAATAGAAAACTGAACCAACAACGCGTTGTATTTAAACCTAGTTATAGAATTAGTTACGTTTTCTGTTATTGTATTTGTTGCGTAAACAGCGCGGATTCGGGCACCCGACACTGTTCTGACCCAGTCACGATTTAACGAGCTCTGGGCCTGGTTTTAAGTGATAATTCGTGATGTTACGATTCGATTGAAAGTTCGTTATTCGAGATATTAGTCGATTCGTTCGTGGTTTCGGTCTTTATTACTCGAGATACAAATGAGTTCGTTCGTGATTTAAATGTAATATTTGAGATGTTCAAAGATTACTGTTCGCGACTTAGACGCGTGTTGATTGTGATAGTTGAAATATTATCGTGTTCTTTTCTTGAATTAGCTATGTGTTGTACGAGATATATTCGTGTTCTTTTCGTGTTTTAGATACGTGTTGTTGAAGATATATTCGTGTTCTGTGTTCTTTCGCCAAAGTAGCTGTCGATGTTACCTCGGAATCGGTAATTAGGAAGGGGATGTGTACGTTCATTGGTAGCTGATTTTTGAGAGGTGACCGCCCTCGTAAGAAATGGTCACCTCCCTCGCACAAGAAATGGTCACCCCTGGAAGTAGCCGCGACCAAGGGGTGACGCACGAGGGATACCGCGATTTGGGAAAAACCCGTAGCAGGTAATAAGGTGAAAAAGCACTCTGACCCTGACGACGATGATTGAAAGTAACGGAATAGGAAATTAAACATGCTGGTCCCAAGCAGTAAACTTGGGTACCGACGCGAAGGTATTTTTTGCTAACGAAAAATGGTCAATGGCTTCATAAACTTATTGCCTGTACGGTCAGTTCGAGATCCTCGGTCTATTGCCTTGTAAAATTATGAAAAGATAGCTGCATCGCATTCTAAGGCGATGCAACAGTATTATTTTTCCATTGTTACCGCGCTATAACAGATGCTTGATTGGATTAAATGTCCGTGAATGAGATCGCCAGATTATTCTATAGAGTGTTTTTGCTCGTTTCAAATCTCCAATATATGATTTACCTATATAATTTCGCAAAAATTTTCAGATATTGTGATATACCTTTTTTGCTTCATATCTCGTATTTACTTGTGAACATCGCATAAGCTTTCAATATCCTTTCATAACTTTATCGATTAATGAACGTGAACTAATTGAAGCGAAATATTTTAAATTTGAACTCGGTAGAGTGTAAAACGTTTTTCCACTCAGCTCTCATCCAATTTTCCTACTCTACAACTTAACTTCAACTTTTTTCGTTTATTGACCGGACGTAAATAAGATTTCCTTAAAACCTACATATTCTCCGTATTACCATGAAATGAACGTAAGTTCATTTACTGCAATAATAACATAACTCACAATTTATGATTTCAGGAAAAAATAAATTGGAATGTGTAGAAGCATAATAATTTTGTTATATTATAATGGTAAATTGGTACAATAAAAATGTAAATCTGTATAAAATAATTAAATTATTCTCAATCAATATCATACATTTTTATGCACCCATAATTCTTTCGAGTTGCAGTATTATTGACAATTAAGATTTACTTAATGTGACGTTGTTACCTAATATAAATTTGCTTCCATTTTTCTTTTAACTCTTTGGGGCACGGTGGGATTAAAAGTGTCCTGCCTTTTTGATGTATTTCACAGCATGGTGGGACATTTTTAGTCCCACCTCGAAATCTTACAGTAGCTGCATCTGCATAGGTTTATATTTCGCCTTATTTACGTAAAGCAGTTGGTAATGTTTTCAAATAATGTTACAAATGTATTCATTGTGTTGACAACATTCAACATGCAATTACCGGCTGAGCAATTGTTATAAACGGAAGGTTTATTGCACTCACATTTTTTTCTTAGTTTCATGTTAAAAATCGTAGAGGTAAGTTAATTTCCATAAAAATTAGTTCTTCATAAGCGAGTAACGATTTTTATAATATAAATCAATGGTTAAATTTGTTTGCAAATGATGAAAGTATAGTGGGATTTCATTTGTCCCATCATGCAACTTGTGGAGTAATACAAAAAACAATTTTTCTTTATTGTTTATGTTGTATATTCTTAAAAATTTAATTAATTGTTACTATTTTGTTATGTTTTTACATAATGTTATACCTTTATTAATAAAAATATACCAATTTTGTTTCATTTAAAACCCGATAAAATTCCTGTGCAACATGGGTCTATTTTTAATCTGAAATCCTGTGCCTCAAAGAGTTAACACACTCCAAATTACAATGTTATTGTCAGAAGTCCGCTTGCAGAAAAATAATAAAGATAAAATATTTAAGAAGAGCAACTTAATTAATTTAAGCAAAAAATGTTCATGAAACTAATTACATTTAATATTTGAGCATACTGAATGATTTTGATAATAAAGTTGTTAAACTACATAACTCTGTTTTAATTGTAAGTGAAATTAGAAAGATTTTTTATCGGATAGCATTGTAGTCTTCAATAAACTCCATAATTAAAATGTATGATTCTTTTTCACGAATGCATTAATTGAATTTGTGAATAATGTGCTGCACAACCGTCGTGTTGAAACCAGATGTTTAGCCTGTCTGCTAGTAATCTTCAAGCAATACAGGTAATTCGTGATCCAAGAAGTCTCGGTATTTGCTTGCGTCTAACATGTCATCAATAATTTTGTGAAGTACTAATGACGCTTGATGATGTAAGTCTACTAAATGTAATGTTAAACTTACAATAAAACGTATCAAACAAACATCATGAGCTTTTTCATGCAGAATGTGGTTCTGGAATAAAAATATGGGTTTATGATAAAAAGGACAAAATGACCTTGAAATAACCTTTGACTTCATACTCATACTCGAAATACTAAAGGACACGTATCAGTTCATTTCTTTAAATCACACGTCTTCGAGACTTCTTACAATGTCAACTTAAATGGGACACCCTTAGAAATATAGGGTGTTCGGCTATAGGTGAGCATAGTTTCAGGGTATAGTAGCTATGGTAATACTGAACAACTTTTTCCTTTACCAAAATATTGGTTTAGTTTTTGAGTTATTAATGAAAAACACTGACCAATCAAAGCGTAAGAATAACGCGTGTCCAGATGCAAAAGCGATGGCTTCAAGCGTGACAGTTGACTCTGATCCAGGGGCCATAGGATGCCTGAAAACTCCTACGGTTTGGGACTTAGCGCTCCCAGGGTTCCTGAGCTCGTAGCATACCGTAAACCTGTGGTCATGTTTCGCAGGAACGGGGATCTTACTTTTGCCGGTTGGATCGCGAGGACGGTTACCTCTATAATATAATCCCTAGCCCCAAGCTCTGGCTGCGGTGACGAGGGCGCGCACCCTCCTTGGACCCTTTGGGCTCTTGCGGAGGTGCGTGGCTGGTGGGTGCACCAGTCGCTAGCATGCCGACCTCCAGGGGCCGGCCGCCCCCCGGTTGTATTAGGCTTGCCGTGGCATGGCGGCTCTGTCACAGTGGACCGTTTTTTTCCGACTGGCGCGTGGGACAAGGTATGAATTCTTTAAAAAACATTATAAAAAACAAATTGGGTAATACTGGTGGAGAAGAAGGTACGGAGGCAAGCTGGGAGGAAGACAGACAGACGGACAGGGAGAAGGATACAGTCTTGAATCAAGGGGGATCTGATGATCTCATGGTGGAGGGGGATAAATCACGGGAGGGTGAGGCGACAACGGGAGGGAATAAAGAGGGAGGAACGGAAGAATCAAGGGAGACATGCAACCGACAGGATGGAAGGGGGGAAGACGTTGGTGAAAAGATAAAGGAAACCGTTCGGGATTCAGACACTCGGACCATGGTCAGCATAGCTGGGTCTTTGGTGGAGTTGAGTGGAGATAGGGGTATCGAGGCCAAAAAGGCCTTGAGCGTCGCAGGCTTTTTGATTGAACAGAGTAAGGTTATTGTGAAATTAGTAAATAGTAGCGGAAATTTGAAACGGGAGGTAAGAGCAAAAGCGAACGAGCTGGTGAGAGCGTCGGTGGTAGTTTTAATAGACGCGGAAGCTAATTTCGACGTAGAAAGTCTGAAAAAGAGCTTTATGGCTTGGGTCAGCGATATGAACCAATTAATAAATATGTTAATGACCAGTCATAGATTTAGTAGTGTACTTTTACGCAACATCATGGTTAAGGTAAGAATAGGCACGAATAGAATAAATGCTTGGAAGATAGGCCGAGGAGACAGTTTCTTTGAAGATAAGCAAAAAGAAGGAGAGACGGAAGGGAGGCCGAACGAGGTCATTGATGACGATGGCTTCGAGGTGGTTAGCAAGAGAAAGAAACCCGGACGAGACCTAAACCTATCTACAGATAGCGAACAATCCCCCTCACAGCCGGCAAAAAGAAGGGCGGGAGGGGAAGGGTCACAGAAAACAGACAAGAGAAAGGTGATAACAAGGAGACAGGTAAGGTCGGAAACAACACTAAAAAGACAGGAAGTCTTCGTAAGGATAAGTAAGGAACGACAAGGAGATAAAATGAACGAAAAGGGAGAGGACGAAAGGAACGAAAGGAAAGACAGCGAAAAGGATACCGGCTTTGTCAAAGTAATGTGCCTAGAGGGCAAAGACTCCCAGGATACTTTAAGACAGGTGAAAGAAAAGATAGACATAGGAAACTGTACGATACGATGGATTGGGCAGACAAAGGGTAGGAAGGACCTACTCTTCTATGTAGATGATATTAGAGACTTAGAAGAACTTCATGGTAAATTGAAAAAGGGTGGTTTTAATTGTGACATAATCGCGGGGAAAAGAAGAAAGGTAATAATCACCGGGCTGGATATGGACCTGGAAAAGAAGGATCTAATTGAAGACCTAAAAGGACTGCATGATATTCAAGACTTTAGAGTTATTTTCTTTAGAGCTAGCAGAAACGGAAACAAATTTACCTGCATAGACCTAAGAGAAGAGGTGGCTAAAAACTTTCTGACAAAAGGCAAGATCCGTATTGGCTGGTCAAATTGTACAATAAGTCCCTAAGTGGATACTAGAAAATGTTTTTTGTGTGGCGCTCGGTCCCATCTAGCAACGACATGTAATATTAAAAAAAGTGTTTGTTATAATTGCAAAATGCCGGGCCATATCGAAAAACAATGTGAACAAAAGGGAAGGATGAGCAAGAATACAGTGGAAAGGGAAGAAGAAGGGTACATAAAACAGAAACAATGAAGAAAACGTTTATACGGAAGTACAAACGCTTAGCCCGGTGCCGCGTGAAAGCAGAAACAGGACTATGGAGCCTGGTCATGAAATGGATGGCCCTGGGTTTACAGGCAGATATAATATACAAACGGGATCGGATAATAGAATGTGTGATCAGACGCCAAACCAAGATAGGAGGAAGGAGTACTGGAATTTTAGAGGGAAAGTGGTCCGCTCGATTGGGACCCAAATTGATGTTTATTCACAGTCCACTCCGACCTGGAGTGGTATTTTAAAGAGAAACTGGGTACCAAGCATAAGGACACAGGACAATGGAGAACTTACAAATCAGAAGGTTTACACAATCGAAAGGAAGAGGGACATGGAGACGGGAGGGGAAAAGAAAGAGCCGACAGGGAGACCAGGCAAAGAGATATTAATGACTCCTAGAGAAACAAATAAACTGGACAAAATGAGAAAATACAAGAATCAGGCGATCTTTATTAAATATAAAGAAGGGGAGGGGCTAAAAACCTAGAGCTCATGAAAAAGAGTGTAGAATCACCGAAAGATATGGAAGTGAAAGGAATAAAGTTAACAAGAACAGGTGGAATACTTGTGGAGTTCGAGGATGGCAAGGATATTGGAGGGTGGATGAATCATGTGGAGGAAAAAATTGGAGATCAAGGTTTGGTAAGAAGGATAAAGCCAAGGGAAGGGATTAGGATTAGGAGGATAGATCCTTTAGCTGACAAGACGCTGGTGAAAAATGCAATTTATAAAGCACTGGACTTAGAGGCCCCGGAGCGGGAGGCACTAGAGTCGGTGGAAGTAATTAGGCTAATTAGGGAAGTGGGTACCTTCCAAACAGCATTGGTCAAGTTACCCATACGATTAGCAGAGCCACTAATAGAGAGGAACAATCTGAAAGTTAGATGGTCTATTGGTACCGTCAACAGATACTCCAGGCTACTGGTTAGATGTTGGAAATGCGGTGGCCATGGGCACGGTATAGCTGACTGTAGAAAGAGAGATGATCCGGGGAGGAGAGATGAAAAGGTGAGAATGGAAGTAGTATTAAATAAGGAAAGACAGACGGAAGGGACTACTATTGTAGACATCGAAATGGACAAAGCTAGACGTGCGTTACAAGAAATAGACGATACGATTTCGGAGTACAGCAGAGAGGAGGGATTGGATGGCTAAGACCAGCTATATTACAATTTCTTCGAAATGGAGCAAAACGAAAGCGAAATTAGGTGCATACAAATTAATCTTAATACATCTCCGGCGGCTTATGACCTACTCTTCAACAATATGCTGCGTAATGAATACAGCATTGTCATCATCAGCGAACCTCCAAGGTCGATGGGAAACAAAAAAATATAGTTTTTTGGAGACTGGATAGAAAAGCGGCTATCCTAAGTGTTGACCAAAAAAGAGGGCTCTCGGGTATTACAGAAGGGGAGGGCTTTGTAATTTGTGAATGTGCTAGGATAATTTTTATATCGATCTATTTCTCTCCGAATCGGGATATAGAAGACTTTGCGGCATTCTGGGATAGGATTGATGTCATTATCTGGAATTTTAGGCATAAGCAGGACAAGAAAATTTTAGTTGCAGGAGATATGAATGCGCATTCCAAATTATGGGGCGACTCTAAGTTAGATAAAAGAGGTAGTATTATTGAGAATTGGGCAATAGAGGAGTGTTTCTTTTGCTTAAATAAGGGAGGGTTACACACATTCGTAAGAGGGTCTCGTGTTTCCTCTGTGGATATTACCTTTGCATCAGCAAGTCTGGCTCCTTTTTGTGTTTCCTGGAAAGTAGATACGTCCGAAAGCCTAAGCGACCATAGATATGTTGTGTATACTCTTGCAAACTCACCTTATGGTAATGGATCTACAGCATGCCAAAACCAGGCCGCCGAGAGGCCCCGTTGGTCATTGGGAAATTTGAAGCATAATAAAGCATCAATTATTAGATATTTTAAAAGGCTCTGCGAAAGTGAATTAGAGTAAGAGCAGATGGTAAGAGCAGATCGCAGTACAGTAGACATGGAAATTCTAGCGGAGGATCTTGGAAGGAGTCTAAGGAAAATAGCGGACAAATTTTTGGGTAGGAAAGGAAAGGGTAAGAGGAAAAATGCATATTGGTAGGATAAAGAAGTAGGAAAATTATGGAAGGATTGCAATAGGGCACATAGAAGAGTTCAGAGGATCAGAAAAAATAAGGAGAGGAGAGGGGAGGAATTCGCTATCGAACTAGATAGGTATAAAATAATCAAAAAGAACTTTAGGAAAACTATTAAGCTCAAGAAAAAGAAAAGCTGGGAAAAGTTATTAAGGGGCCTGGACCTGGATGTCTGGGGTCTAGCATATAAGATAGTTTTTAAGAAATTTGCGAAAAGGAATCCACCATTATCTAGAGACGTAGGAATACTAATTCTGAAGGAACTGTTTCCACAAGGCACATTAATAAGCAGGAGAGCGGAGGAAAATAACGAACCTGTTGACCTACCCAACACTATCTCTGCAATCAGTAGTGAAGAGTTGAGTATAACAGTTAGAGGTATTAAGACAGGTAAGGCCCCGAGCCCAGACAATCTCCCCGGTGCTCTCGTAAAACTTGTGGTCTCAAATGAGATACAAACCTTTTGCACTTTCTTTACGAAGATCTTGAACTCCTTGGTATTCCCCAGATGCTGGAAGGATGCTCTTATCATCTTACTACCAAAGCCTAGCGCGGGCAACGTGGATGCTGATAACAGCAAAAAGAAATTTAGACCAATCTGCCTCCTGAGCGAAGTCGGTAAACTTTACGAGAGATTAATTGTCAATAGAATAGAGGCATGGGTGAATGAGAATTATCGCATCAATGACAAACAGTACGGTTTCAGGAAAGGCAGATCCACTTTGCACGCGTTATTGGACGCTAAAGATTTTATCAGTGGTAACAGGAAGAAGGGTAGTGGAACACTGGGGGTGGCCCTCGATATTAAGAATGCATTTAATTCGATTGAATGGAGCGCCATCCTCGCGGTGCTGAGGGATATGGGTTTGCCCACATATCTTAGACATATAATAGCCTCCTACCTGTCGGATAGAAGAGGGAAAATATGGTTTGAGGAAGGAGAGTACACCTTCGAAATCACGCGGGGGGTCCCACGGGGCTCCATTTTGGGCCCACTATTGTGGGTCCTCACTTACGATATTGTGCTTAGGGTCTGCACTGGCCGGGGACTGCGTATTATATGTTATGCAGATGATACCTTTGTATTGGTCTCTGGCAAGAACGCGGCTATGATAGTAAAAAAAATGACAGAGATTTTGAAGCACTTAATAAGAGAAATCGAGGGTCTGGGTTTACAGATCTCGGCAAACAAGACTGAGGCCATTATTTTTGGTACAAAGCTTCAAAGATTGAGGTTTACACATACGGAACTTCTGATAAAGGAGACCGTGGTCCACCCTAAGGAGACTCTAACTTACTTAGGGGTAGTCTTGAACAGCACTCTCAGTTTTAGGCCACATATTATGAGACTGTCTGAAAAAGCTGAAAAAGCAGTCATTACGATTGCCAAACTACTGCCCAACATTGGGGGCCCAAGGATCAAGAAAAGAAGGCTTTTAGCCTCTGTAGTGTCGTCAATAACCCTGTACGCAGCCCCGGTCTGGGTGCAGGCCCTGAACGTTAGAAGAAACAGAATAATCTGCGATCGTATATACAGGAGGTGCGCTCAATTGGTGGCGTGCGCGTATCGCACGACCTCTGGCATAGGTACCGGTGTAGTCGCGGGGCTGCCCCCCTTGGATCTGCAGGCCCAGGGAAGAACGGAGTATTTCATGGCATGTACCGGGGTAATAGAACGCGATGGGGTTATCACAACAAAAGAAAAGAAACTGCTTAAATCTTGAAATAACATTTGGATACAGGAGTTATGGCAGAAAAGATGGAACGAGCACACTGCATCTGGGGAATGGACTAAGAAGTTGATCCCCAATATAGATGTGTGGGTTAAAAGAAAGCACGGGGAGGTTGACTACTTTCTAACCCAGTTCTTAACGGGGCATGGCACTTTTAACGCCTATCTCAAGAGAATGGGTAAGAGAAAACACGGGAGCTGCAATTATTGTAACAACGAAAACGATGACGTCGAACACACAATTTTTCGGTGTCCTTTCTGGGAGGGTACGAGACAAAATCATGGTTTTAGCTTTGTGGAGGTAAGTTCTGGCCAAATCAAGAGGGTTATGGAAGATATAGCTGAAAGTATTGAGTCTTGAGAAAATTTCCGGATATTAGTTGGCGAAATTCTAAGGAGAAAAGAAAAGGATGATAGACTACGAGGCTTTTAAATTTTGATAAACTCTGGTATACTCTGTTTTATGTTTTTTATGTTTTCTATATGCTATGTGTCTTCTAACTAAAAATTTTTTACTATCCTTAGGTTAGCCTTAGGGACGAAATTGCAATGCAATTTTAATTTTTATCTATTTATTTATTTATTTATTTTATTTTAATTAACGACTAGCAGAGAGGCTGGTAAAGTTGCGTGCGACGAGTGTCACAGGACACGAATTGTATGGTACATACAGGGTGTTCGGCTACTGGTGGGCATAATTTTAGGGGTGGTAGCTAGAGTGATTCTGAACAACTTTTTCCTTTACCAAAATGCTGGTTAAAGCTTAGTTTTTGAATTATTAATGAAAAACACTGACCAATGAGAGCGCGTATAGACCGGTCGCGCGACAGCGTGAGCGACAGCTTCGAATATGACGGCCGATCGTCGTCGTGAACAAATGTATCGATACTGTCAGTATAACGTCGGTATAACGTCGGTATAACAGGAAGCTATTGGGTAAAAGTTAAATCGAGTAATGAATTAATAAGTTAAGAATAATATTAAATTCTTCGTAATTCGTGAATAAGAAATAAATCAATTAGTTGTTGTTTACAACAACCAGACGAAGTATATTGTATTTATTTTATGCCTTCAAAAAGGAAAAAGAATAAATTCACGAAAATTAATTTTGTCAACTATTCTAATGAAGCAAACGAATAAGTACCGTGTCTATGAAATGAGATCGAACTGGAATAGAATATCTAATGCAGTACCTCATTGAAGTGAAATAAATCTATTGCTGCGTACGTTTAATTTTAAAAATACAGAAGTAACTTAAATAACACTTACTCATTGATTCATGGAAAACTAGCTTCGATAAAAAATATTTGTGTCACCGGGTAGATCCACCGATTAGAGCATCAACAGCTGATGTCCTGGCAGGGTCAATGAACTCTCAATTTATTTCACTGTCTTTTTCTAATAATTGCACAACATAAGCACGACCGGTAAATGGACCGAATGAAAACGCGTGAACGATTATTCATAGATATGTATGTTTAACGATACACTATTCTCATTATAAGATATCCGAATTGAGAAATCAAAATTATATTATATTTTATTAGAAGACATTGTTAGACTGGCTACGGATCGCGATTTTGTTTTCGATTGTGAGGCATACGTCGCGAACGGTTGCCATGAAACGATGATCTGTTGAACGACTGCGACGTCGATCGACAGTCATCGTTTATTGTCGAAAGAAACGTGTCGAAATAAAATGTATCGTTGTTTTTAATAGAAAATTCCATTTTCTTGCTTTCAAGATAGTATAGTTTAAATTATTTATGAATATTCGTTCACGTGTTTTCATTCGTCCTATTTACGTGTCGGACTCACAGTGAAAATTAGTGCAAATTAGTGAAAAATGAGAGAGAAAAGTGATAATGCGAACTAATAATGAAAGATGAAAGTGATAGGTGACAATGAAGTTTCTTGAGAGTTTTTTGAGAGTTGATTTAAACATTCAAAGACTTTTCATGGTGATTGATTTATACTAACAGTAAGGACCGGTGGATCGTACTGGTGACAGAGACGCATTTTTATTGTGATTATTTGCGGTTTAATGGGTGAGCTACATTTAAATTTGTTTATTATTCAATTCACATTTTTATTTGTTGAATAGAAAAGTTATTCAATTTTTTAAAAATGAGAATTTGTTCTTTTTCATCATTACAATATCTAACGAAAATAATTTTCCATATTTTATCTATTATTTCTTTGGGATAACGAATAAACGTATTGAATAAATTTGATTTATTTTGATTACGTGAGTAGAGACTAATTTTGTTATTTCTTATTCATGAATGAATGACAATTCAACAATAATCCAGATTTTTTTATTCATTATTCAATGTAACTTTCATCTAACAGCTTTCTATTATACCGACGTTATATCGACGTTATACCGACAGTATCGATACATTTGTTCACGACGACGATCGGCCGTCATATTCGAAGCTGTCGCTCACGCTGTCGCGCAACCAGTCTATACGCGCTCTCATTGGTCAGTGTGTTTCATTAATAATTCAAAAATTAAGCTTTAACCAGCATTTTGGTAAAGGAAAAAGTTGTTCAGAATCACTCCAGCTACCACCCCCTAAAATTATGCCCACCAGTAGCCGAACACCCTGTATAAGAGTGGGTCAGTAGCTACGGATGCGTGCATGAGTGTATGTATGAGTGTATGTAATAGGTTTCTTTTGATTTTCCAGTGTGGCAGGATGTTTTCAAATGTTTTAGGGGTGGCGAGTCTTAGTATGACCGCAAATCGAACCAATAACCTTTCAATCCCCCGACCGGCCACCCTATGCCGGGGTGCGGAAGATATGCCGAAAAGCGAATGCTCCGCACCCCGGGCCGAGTAACTCAACTTGGTGGTGGTCCTGGTCCAAAAAAAAAAAGTTGACTCTGATCGTGAACAAGTGCATTTACGCCTAGGCAGTGTAATTGTTTAGTAGGAAACCCTTATGTGAAAATTCAAATAAATAACGAACAGAACAATTAAAAACAATATTCAGTTATTCATTATTAGTAAATAAAGAATAAGCGAATTATTTTTTATTCGTGTAAACCGAGTCATTCGAATTTCTTCGATATTTATATTCGTTATTTGAAAGGAATAAGACATAAATTTACACATTTTGGAAGAAAAATAACTTTTCTATTCATCGAAAAAGGTTTTAAATCTAACAATGCAGGCGTATAACCAGATCCCAGTGGCCGCGGAAAACATTAAAAAAACCGCGATAACTACTTCCTTCGGACATGTGCAGCACCTGGAAGAGGTTTTTACACGGCTAGACAAATACGGTGTACTAGTTAATCCGGCGAAGTGTGACCTTGGCCAGTCGCAGGTCAACTTCCTCGTTTACGCCGTATCCTCTGAAGGGACTCGACCGTTGGAGGACAAGGCAGAGGCAATCACCAACTACCCGCAGCCGACCACCGCTAAACAATTGAGGCAGTTTCTGGGTATGTTAAACTTTTATAGACGTTTTATACCCAGAGCTGCACAGGTACAAGCTCCATTGAACGAATTGCTGCGCGACAACGCCAAGGGTCGCACTCCGCTGAAATAGACGCCGGAAGCTTCGGCGGCTTTTGACGAGGCGAAGCGGAGCCTGAAAGATGCAACGTTATTGGCCCACCCGGTAGATAACGCACCGCTGGCATTGTTTTGCGACGCTTCCGATTACACCGTGGGAGCCGCGTTACAGCAACACGTCGGAGAGGGCTGGCAGCCGCTAGCATTCTTCTCCAAAAAGCTCAGCAATACCGACCGGAATTACGGAGCGTACGACAGAGAATTATTGGCGATATACCTGGCGATCAAGCAGTTTCGTCACATGGTGGAAGGGCGGAGCTTCACCGTGTTTACGGACCAGAAGTCCATCACATTCGCCTTCCAACAACTGGAAGTTTCTTTCTGGAAGAAAGAAATAGTCTGGAACCTTCCAACTACTTGGACTTCATCGCGCAATTCACGACGGATATACGTCACATCGCCGGTAAAGAAAACGTCGTCGCCGACGCACTATCTAGGCTTGAGGAAGTCTCCGAGCAGTGCAACTTCACGGACCTCGCCGAAAAACAACGACACGATGCTGAGCTGCAATCGTACATGCATGGGGAAACCAGCAGCAACCTGCAGCTTAAAAGAGTACGTTTACCGGGCACAAACACGGACATTATTTGTGACGTGTCCTCGGGAACTTGTAGGCCGTTCGTAACCAAACCCTTCCGGAGAATAGTATTCAACTCAGTGCATCGACTAGCGCACCCGGGTGTTAATGCAACGATCAGACTCTTAACAGAGCGGTATGTATGGCCGGGCATTAAAAGTGACTGCCGGAAATGGACGCGCAATTGTGTTGAGTGTCAACGGTCAAAGGTAAGCAGACACGTTTCCGCGCCTTTAGGTAGCTTCGGCGTGCCGTCCGGTAGGTTCGAACATGTGCATATAGACATTGTGATTTTGCCGGTGTCGGAAGGTTTAAAGTACTGCTTAACGTGCGTCGACCGGTACACGCTTTGGCCTAAGGCCTTTCCGTTTTGGGACCAGGAAGCTGGTTATGACGGTTGGATCGCACGTTTCGGAACCCCGTTGCGCGTAACAACGGATCAGGGCAGACAGTTTGAGAGCCATTTGTTTCGCGAATTGTCTAAGTTAACAGGAACAACTCATTGGCGTACAACGGCCTACCACCCGGCAGCCAACGGTTTGATGGAAAGATTCCACCGGCAATTCAAGGCGGCAATCCGCTGCCATCAAAATTCTAAATGGACAGAGGTGCTCCCGACCATCTTGCTAGGCATTCGCGCAGCCTGGAGGGAGGATTTGCAGTCCACTGCAGCAGAGCTGGTCTACGGCGAAACGCTGCGTTTACCAGGGGATTTCTGGCACCTAGGAACCGAGACCCGGAACCGCTGCCGAAAGACTTCGCAGGGAAGCTACGCGAGCATTTCGTGACCCTGGCTCCAACACCTGGCAACAACCACGCTGTGAAGAAAATTTTTATTTTCAGAGACCTCGTAACGGCGGAACATGTGTTCCTGCGGAACGACACCGTCTGAGGTATTTTGCAGCCCTCTTGCGATGGCCCTTACAAAGTGCTGAGTCGAGGTACTCGCACTTTCACCTTGGACATCCGAGGGAAATCGTCCACGGTCACCATCGACCGATTAAAACCAGCGTAACTGCTGGCTGATGAGGAGAAGCACTCAACTTCGCAGGAAGCGACGCGGCCAGTGTCACCTGCTCCTTCATCAGGCCCTTCGGCTTCACTACCTGTACGGACCGAGAGTTCGGCGCTGCCGCCTCGGCCACAGTCCATCTTGGTGACACCGAATGCAGGAATTCGCGTTACGCGATCCAGGCGAAGAGTTTGTTTCCCGGATCGATTACAATTATCGTGATTTTGTCAATCACTGGCAGGGGGGTGATGTGGCGTCGATTTAGCGGCCGCCACGCCCCTGCCTAAGTTATTGTATTTAGTCTAGTCTTAAGATTTTCGGTGTGAATGAGATGCGATAATGAGTTGTTTGCCTGAGACCGAGTGAATGCTGCGTAGCGTTTGTGAGAGGATGTTTGGATCATCGAATCGAGTGTCGCGTTGGGTGTCCGAGTTCGAGGAATGCCTGTGAAAGACGCGTGTATCGTTGAATGATTGGTTTAGAGTGAGAGCGATTCGGTTTGGATGAGGAAAGAATGATTCCGAGTGAGAATGCATCGGGGTGTATGGAGGTGAGTGTGGTAAACATGAAAGTTAGTTCATCACTGCCAGTCTTAGAGTTCGGTCGTGAACCACTCTTGTCGAATAAAACGGAAAGTTAAAGAAAATCAGGAAAAAACGAGCGGGGTAGAAAGAAATAATGAAATAAATGTAATTTAACTGGTAAAAGCCTTGTTTATTCCTGTGACGTGTTGCCACGATCACAGTCTGCACAAGAATGCCTCCTCGGCAAAACTTTGGCCGTGAGGACACCAACGTCACCATGGCCCTTAAAAACTATACATTGTATACTAGCCTCATAAACTTTCCCTTGCAACCGGGACAGCTCTCTGACGAAGCGCACATGGTTTACTCTCGTCCAATGCATCTACCTAAACTCTAAATTTCTAACACATAAATCTATTAACCCCTGTCTACTTTAAATTCACATAACACGTAGGAAAATGTAAATCAGACTCATCTATTGTTTAAAAATATTCCTGTTTCGGTGAATTTTGTCCAAAAAAGGATATTTGACACTCGAAAGAGTGAGAAAGACGAATCGAGAGGATCACATTAATTGTATTACGATCACCAGTATAGGACAAAATGTTCCAAACATTACATTAAAGAGAAACAGGACAATAACTGAAATTATTTTTGGATAATCGTTTACGCTTTTCACTTATTTACTCACCGTTATTACATTAGAAAGTTATTTAAAAGTGACAGCAAAATATTACTGTAAAAAGTAGTAATAGAAAGCGACAGTGATTGAAAAAGGTTTCGTTAAAATCCATAAAATGTCACACGTCAGTAGATCGACCCAGCATTGCTTTTCAAGGTTACAGAGACCTGACCACAAGCTAGTTTCATTTTTCCCCATATTTATTTTTGTTCAAAATCCATGAGGACGCCCTTCGTTGATTTCCCATAACTTTTTAATAAATAACAAGCCCCGATAACATTTTTTCAGAGTCACTCAGAATGAGTTCATAATTACCTTCGCAACATAATGTCATAATGACATTGACACAATGTCAAGGCCAATATCAATAATGCTGAATCTCCTATTGTCAATGTTTACTATTAGCATTATTGCCATTCACTGTAATTAAAAGTACAGTATGTATATACCTCTAAAAATTTTCCAATAAAATTATAGTTATAAAATATACAAGCATGAACCAATTTTCTACACGAGCAAAACTTCCTTCTTAATTAAGACAACATTGTTCACATCTTCCATTAATTATGGAATAAGTTTTATTATCACTAATCTTCTAATACACTTACTAATTATTGCAATATACCTACCCTCCTGTTATGAACTACATTTTCTTCTTCCGTATCTCTGCGTATTCATTACGCTGTCGGTGATTCGTTTCTTCCTGATAATGTTCCACACACTGTTTTTCAATACCTTCACTTTATTTGCAATATCTCGGATAGAACAGGCTGTATTGTGGAGAATACACACTACAGAATGCTTTTCAATAGAAATCTCTGCGGCATTCACCACTTCCAATACATTATAGTGATCGTAGTCTTGACAAGAAGAACGAGTAATGAGAAAGGTAAAAATGGACTCTATATTTATAAGCTCGTAGCAGGAACATCCAGTTTATAGGAAAACGTGGACGCAACAATTACAAACAGAAAATTTGTCTTGTTTTAGTGAATAGTGAAAACCAGTGGTTAGTGAAGGAGAAGAAAAAAAAATCGTTATGTAGGATAATGATTATTGTTCCCTACATAACACTTTCCTGAAGTTGAAAACTATGCGAGATATGCTGTTCAAATAATTTTGAGCTGTACTGTAGATGTTACGGAAGTAATTTCGATACGCTCAGCACAGTGTATATATAACATGGTCGATACAGCAATATTGAAATGTTCTAAGCAAACATTGCAACCAACTGGAGGTACGAAAATTGACAAGAACGTCGATGCCAATAATGTTTGTTTCTAGAGTATACAAGGAACTATCTAAAGCATGCACAATCATGAGCATAGTCATTTTAGATTGCAAGTAAAATGAAATTACATGACCGTATATTATCGTAGTATATATAATAGTATTGTACACAATTGTATATTATCGTTGTTTTTTTATAAACAAGAGATTTCGAGTAGTGAGTTCGTAAGCAGTAATCTATACATGGTGTATCTGGAATAAGTTGTATTTCGAATTTGGTGCACGTTGAAAAAGATTGGTTGAATGAAAAGGTAATGGTATAATAATTTCTATTTTCCTACAATTTCATTTTTGCCATGAACGCATCGATACACTGACAACATTCAACTGCATTTTTTATTTAAAAACCACACACTTTGTTATTCTATAGCGTTATTATTTTCTAATCTTTAAAACGTGTTACCTTCTTAAAGAACCAAAAACGAAAAATTGTCTGATATTGAGATTGTTTGCAATTCTACCAAGTTTTAAAGAATCAATATGTTTTAATTACCGAACATCCCTTTTGATGTTTTTCAAAAGCTGCGACATTTTTTACAAGACCAATTATTAAAGTTAAAATAAATCAACAAACGTACAATTATTATAATACCAGATATAACTATATTGCGAAAGTTTATAAATGTAATATGTTACAAATATGCAAAGTACACATAGAGTGTGTGAAACATACGCTGAATAAATGTAGCATAAATGCACTTTCGTAATAAATATAAAATTTATATAATTTTAATTAAATAATGTAATGTTTAGAAGCGTATTGACGTTACATATGTATTGCACAAATTATTTCAGAAAATAATTATAATACATTATACATGTCAATCTATTATACTAATGAATTATTTATAACCATTAATAATATGGACCTATTAAATTATTATACTCATTAGAGTAATGAATTGCTATTATTAGTAAACTATTATACGCCACCAGATCAAATTTCATACATAATTAAACTTATATTAATTATACACACAGTTTATTGCAGTTTAGTAATAATGAAGATAATAATGATAATGAAAATCATTAAAATAATAAAACAGAATAATAATAAAGGAAAGTCGTACTAGTATATTGTACACCTTATGTTATTTGTAAAACTGCAAAAATCATTATTAAAAGGCGGGAAATAACGTTCAAGATGTATAGAATAAAAGGAAAGATATTTATTATAACAAATTTCCATCAGATTTATACAGTATCTACAGGAAAATAAATTAACTTTAAATTCCCTATTTAAAGACCAACATTTTACAAAAGAAAGCATCCAATTATCTCCTTTAATTCCGGAGATATTCCCAGAAATATGATTTCAGCCCTTAACTTTGGGGGCTATTTTCACCCCTTCTATATGCACGATTGCCGATAAAAAAAAATACGTGTCAAATATTTTTTTGAGAACTATATCTCACAGAAGTTTCATCAAAATCGGCGTGTCTGGGTTGGATATGTTCCCTTGTATGAGGTTTTCGTACCTTTATTAAAATTATGTTATTAATTCTTTAAAGTTTTCTTATTAATTTTTGATATCATTTTGAAAATGTGCACTTGTATGCTGAATTATTTATATGATTTATCTGTGTAAACGCACTTACTGTAGAATGGCGTTAAATTGTAACAAGCTACAAATCCTTGTAATTGCTTTTTCTTTTAAATTTACACCTTTATTCTTTAAAGATTTATAAATATTATTTAGAAAATTTCAAATTTAGTTAATTGGTGAACAAAACAAATAATACTAGAAACTAGGAAAATTTTTATTTATACTAAACAATTATATTTTTACAAAATAAAAATTAAAAATGCAAAATTTCATTTGTTGTTAGAAAAGAGAATGATATTTTGTAAAACAACGAACAATTCATAATCAGGTAGAAAAATGTGCATCAATATTTCAATTACTTTTGTTTATTAACTTAATCGTTGCATATTACTTAATAGTTAATAGTTAATCCATCATTATTTAAAAATCTCTTATAACTATTAATATTTTTCTTGTTTTACTTAAATTTTACTTTAAACAGCAGAATTGAAGCGATTCTCTCTTTTAGTACGTTCGTCATTAAACGAGATATTACCATCTGAGCATTATGAATATACTCGACATTAGCATTAAAATAGTTAAGTAATTTGTAATTAACCATCAAATAACTAATGATAACATTAAATAACTTTATTTATTATTAATTTTTCGGGCGAAAAATGTATTGTTAATTGTTACAACACTTACAATTAGTTTTATTGATTTGACAGATGCTTAACTTTTTGTCGTGTTTACAAGTACTTACAAGCGAATAAAAGAGAAACTTTAGTCGATTGACAGTAGAATCTAAATTAATACTAATGATGATCTCCACTGCATTAACGGAGAACTACAAAGTGAAAGACCTGTTCTCTATCACTAGAACATGTGTTCTAACATTTACTATCGTCTCTACAACACCTTGTTTCACAAGAATGGGAAAAGCAGTGATTGTGATTCAACTGAGCGAGTCAAATTTCATTGAAAAGTACATGTACTATGTATAATGGTAGGAGTGTCTAAACGTAGTCAAGCATCCGCACCATTATTCGATCTTTAGTTCTTTAAACGCTTTAAACACCCTCACCTTCCTCTTCATGAATTCAGTAAATTATTATTTAAAATTATAAAGTAAAAAAAAATTGAAAATTAATATTAAAATCTAAAAAAAGAAAATTAATTGTTAGTGAAAATTCACTAAACTTATAAATCACAAGTAACTATATTTATTCACAAGAACAATTAATACGCATCCAAAATCAATTAAAATACAAAGAAGTACGAAATTGAGGTTAATTTATAAAACGGTAAACACGGTGTAAAATGTAAAGTATCAGTATTATAATTAAAAATTTTCGAATTTTATGTGCAAATACTTTTCTGTGCAATTAGAATTGTGTGATTTTGTTGATATTGTGTTGGTAATACGTTTATGTGTGGGGTGATTGCTGTCCTTCCTCAGGTTCTATTTGGCGTTTTTGCATTGTGATAGTGGTTTGCGTCGACTTTGAATAGCGCGGTTAAGGGAGCATCGAGAAGGTTCTAGTAGACTCGCGATTTCCGCTGGCTACCTCGCGGATCGGAAATTGCGAGTGTATCGTCTCACTTACCTCGTGGTCGCGTAGCCATAAGCACGTGTTCATCAACGATCGATTGCGAATACATATTATATATATATATATATCTTTTGTTTCATGTGTGTACAGAATTATAACCATTTATATTAATAAAAGCGCGAAGCTGCTCACACATTGTATATTACATTGCCACATTACGTTTTTATACGTTTTGACGAGTTGGATATCCGTGTAACACGATTTATACTATTATCACCACTATTCTGTGCATTTCTTGTATTCTTATACAATTTTCCTTTATCCACTAAACGCGAAAAGTTTAATACACAAATTTTTAACCTTTCAAAGATTTGTCTACTTGGACGGCTGAAAAATTAAATTGTACTTCCAAATTTTGTTTCAACAAATACGATATATTGTAAAGAACCTTATATATTTAACCTATTTATAAATAATATAAACAGACTACCAAGATAGTTTGCAGGCCGGTTTATTTTAGACCATTTTAGACCGGTTGCAGTCTTACTGGCAGAAATTTCCGTGTCCGGATTTAAGTTTTCCTTATTCTGCGTATTCAGCGTGATCTCGCTGTTGAAATTATATTCCTTGTCTGGGTCTTCAATAAAGTGCCAGTTTCTTTGCGGCGCGTTGATGATGATGCCCGCATCTTCCAGGAAATCCACACCCAGAAGCGTACGGTTGTCCTTGCTGTTAGATAGGACGATAAATTTTGTTTGGATTGTTTTATCCTTGAGCTTTGCACTGATTTCGGAGAACAGGACGTCACGCATCCTGGTGTTGCCGTCCGCCAAAGCAACTTGCATGCGTCTTTTTATGAAGTTCTGCTTCTTCGTTTTAAGCATGGAGTAGAGAATTTGGCTGGCTACGCAGCATTTTGCTCCGGTATCTAAATAGGCCAGACCCTGTTCGCCAGCTACGTTGATGGTGACCGTGGGCCGTGGTCTTGTTTGCTCCATAGTATTCAACGAGCAAAAGGCGGCTTTCGTTGGGGCTGATGTTGATGTCTTCGCGTTGCGTTACGGGCATTTACTTCTCACGAAGCGGATTTTACCGCAACCGCAGCATTTGAGCGGCAATCGAGTGTTCCCATTAGTTGTTTCCGCTCTCGCTAGAGGGTGCTCGTTCCTTGCTTTTGGGGCCTGAAACTTCCGGTGCCGGCAATCAATGGTGGCGTGGCCGAATTTTCGGCAAATTCCGCAACGTGATCGGTCCTTCCAGCGTTGGTCGGTTCCTTTCTTAGCAGGGTGGATCTCGGGAACGTGCTGCTGGGCCTCCTTTCCCAGCGCTTCGCGTGGAATCCGCTCTCGCAAATGGAACCGCAACAACCCATACAGCATGTCCAGCTATACGTTTTCCGGGGGAAGGTCTGGCAATACAACAAGAAGGGCCCTCTTCTGGCTGATAAACAAGTCGGTGGGCGTCTTGCTGTCCTATACTGTCCGGAAAATTTCCATGTACACTTGATACGCCGGTCTTCGAGGAGAGAATGTCATACGTATCAATTCGGTGGCTTCTTTCCACATCTTCACCGTCGGCTCCACATCCTTCCACCAAGTCGCTGCGTGACCTTCTAATAACAAGGGCAGACCACGGAGAGCGTTCTCTTCCGTAATATGCTCGAAGTCTTTAAAAATCGAGGTCGTTGAAATAAATTCAACGACTGAATGGTAGTTTTGACGACCGTCGAAGCGTACCGTGCATCTCGCAAAGTTTCCCTCCTCCGTCGGTTGGGAACGATGGATGGATTTCACGATTTGGGCTAGTTGGAATCCGAATAGCTGGATGGATGTAGATGACAGTTTTCCCTCCGATGGGTCGCGGCTCAGAGCCTCACCGTTGGGCGCCAGATTTGTGACCATGGTTAATGATTACAAGGAATAGATTGACGTACGAAATCTCAGGAAAACAAGGTACTCTGGAAAACAGGAATTTATTCCAAGGTTAAGGAGATCGTACAGGAAAACGGAGTTACAAATTTTCTTTATTTCTTCATGTAACGCAACTATCATGACTACTTAAGACGTTCCTTTAACTCTCTAATCAACCAGGCGTCCAGGAGTAACTCTGTTCTCTCCCGTTCGAATGGCGTCCAGGTATTCTCTCCGAACTTTCCATAACGAACGGGCGACCAGGAGTATTCTCCCGTACTCTCCTGTATTCTACTCGGGGCGTCCAGAAGATGCTCTGTCCCCTCTCTCGATCGACAGGCGTCTAGGAATGTTCGCCAAACTCTCCATGTCGACCGAGTGTCCAGGAACAAACTCCCGCACTCTCCCCCTATTCACCTGGCAGGCGTCCAGAAGGGTTTCGCCGTACTCTCCTGCCTGGGTCTTAACCGTTATCTCCGGTCGGGCGTCCAGGAATTGTCGCCGTACTCTCCCGCCGGAGTCTCTCTTTACTCTACTATATTCCAAGCAGGCGTCCAGGAATTTGTGCCGATCCAGCTCTTCTGCTGGAGTTTCCTTTTTCTCTACTCTCCGGGCAGGCGTCCAGGTATTATCGCCGAACTCTCCTGCCGGAGTCCCTAGGCTAGTCCGAGAGCGGCCCATGGTCCTTACCTCGTCCTCTCTTCCAGACTGCCAAGTAGGTCGGCTCCTGTCGCGCGCCTCCATTTTCCGCCGGTTGCTATCCCGCAGCCGCGTTATCTCTCGCTCCGCGGAACGGCCAACAAACTCTCGCATCGCGATATAATTTCGATTCTTCTAGAACGTTCGCTTTTCTAGAATATTCGCGACGCTATATGCATACAGTAAATACAGTAAAGACTGGATAACTGCAACAAAATCGGGACCCAAGCGTTGCAGTTATAGAGTCGAGGTGTCGATTTTGTGTTTACATTTGACTCGAGCCGAGCGCCGAACGTAGAAAAAGACAGAGACTGAAAGAGAGAGAGGTCCGAGGAAAGAAAACAATCGGCAGAGACGTATCGATGTGACAACACTAATGCAACAGTAAAATTTTTTTATTTTTTGGTTTTGCTAAATATTACTTTTACCAATGTAATTGTGAGATTCTCCTGATCAAAATAAGACCAAACACGGCATAATTTGAACAACATTTGTTTATGTAGCAATATTGTTTGTTTTTTCGAGTGTATTGAGGTGCGATTTTATATGGAACCAAAAGACCAGTATTCACCCGACTTTACTAAAAATTTAATTTTTAATAGCCTCTCACGTTCGCTCTCTGTCCTTTCCTACATTTAGCGGTCGACGCGAGCCAAATGTAAACAAAGAATCGACACCTCGACTCGATAACTGCAACACTTGTTCCCGATTTTGTTGCAGTTATCGAGTCGAGGTGTCGATTCTTAACTTTTAAATAGCCTCTCTCGTTCGCTCTCTGTCCTTTCCTACGTTTAGCGGTCGCCGCGAGTCAAATGTAACGACTCTGGGACCTAAGTTCAGATAGTTACTAGCGCTAAGAAGGTAAAGAGCGGCTTTTACCAATTAAACGACTCGTTTTGGAAAATAACTAAATCTAAAGATTGTGGGATTCGTGTGGTGTGCGGTTAAGGAGTGAAATCCACAGGCCAATATCTTTCAACAATAAGGGTTTATTCAATAAAATAACGAAGATGATGAATTTAACAAATAACAAGTAACAAATAACAAAATATGAAAAGTATACTGGTTTGATTAAAGAAACTAGAATAGACTTGATATAATATTAATAATAGAAATAACAGAACTTGGCAAATTAAGCAATACGTAATAGATAATTATGAATCTAACTAAGTGACTCTCGCTAGGTAATACTTTATATTAGATCGTACCTAAGTCTGTTTTCGGATGAAGCTAACTTCGCTTTTATATAATTAATTGAATTCGATATTCTATATTATTCAGTTCTCGTTTCGAACGCTATCGCAATTACAAGGTTTATATTGATTAATACGTTTATAATTTATATAATGAAAAGTCTTTTACGAAATTATTAATACTAGCGCGTGATAGTCTACCGCAGCGAGGAACACGACCTAAGTGTGATTCTCTAAGTGTACCTAAATACGCTTTCGCAAAGTTAGACAGATTAATGATTTTATCTGATATCTAACGCGGTGTAGTCGACTACGGAAATTACGCTGATGACAGAACAATATTCTTTTACTAATTCAAAATTCCAAGATTTGTTTGATTCTAATGAACTTTACTCGGAACAGTTACTCTTTCTTAATTTGTCTCGACAACTAATTGTCCATGACCCTTTTTGTCAAAACGAACACTGACAGCCAAAACCAGATCGCTTAATTGGGGAGCCTGTTGTTCACTGGCTACTAGAACGACCCAACGATACAGGAAAAGGGTGAACAGTATAAGTTCAACAGGGTAGCAAATCAATTGATTATAACATAAAATCGTAATTGCTGAACTGCCACCCAAAAGACACGGGCTTCAGAGACCAAGCCGCTCAAATGGGGAGCCTGCGTTAGCTGGCTACGAAACTACCCAGAGCGAACTCCGACAATCTGACGGCGCGTTAGCAATCCGACGAAAAATCAAATTTGAGTAGCTGAGAGCTATCGTTTCGATATCTTAGCCTTTCTTGGCGCTAAGTATAGCACTCTCCTAAAGGAGTTTCAGATACGAGACCGTTTGAATGGGGAGCCTGTTGTTCACTGGCTACTAGAACGACCCACGACCAAGTATCCAAATGGCGTATACCCGCTTTACCAGTCAAGTATTAAGAATCGTTGCGGCTCTTCACAGCGAAAACTGTTCCGGTTATACTTATCTGTAGACTTCTAGTTCGCTCGACTTCGAAAACTGTTCTGCGATTTAGGCGAGTTTCGCTCGGCCTTTTATACTCGCCAGTCTGGCAATTTCTCGGAAAACCCCCATAACGTCGAAATATATAATTGTCGTATAAATTCGCAATTAGGCATTAATTATGAAAACGAACGATTTAATTACATTATGAATATCGCATTCTACTCGATGGTTTATGTTGTTGATATAAAAGTAGTATTTTAGTAGTGTTTTAATGAAATTGCATTTTCTGTCTTCCTCTATATACTACGCACGACTTCTATACGGATCGGAGCTAAATGTATAAGCATACGGTGTTTCTAGAACATTCCATTGAACAATATTATAATTTACAATATTCACTGCAATAAACTAACATCTGACTCTATTTCCGGATAACATAATATTAGTACGCTCGATATGCATTAACTGATTTGTTCAACTAATGGTTTTTAATAACTAATAACATCGAAATTGTAAAATATATTCTTATCCTTCTCTAGGATTACGCGAGAATACTAGGAAATTCGGGGCGAACATCGCGGCACGTAGGTACATCGCATTACGGAATTTTCCATATAGAATTATACATTTATTCGAATGACTATAAAATAATACATTAATTTTGTTTTTAATTGTTCTAACTTAACTTGATTGTCTTTGTAAATTACATTATCCTTTCTAAATTGAAAATATAAAATAATTATTGAAAATAAAATAAATATATATGTATTGGTTACCGACCGCTGAACTGAATACATAAGGTAATTGGTATATAATGTACTGTCGGTAATAGTCTATTATCGTCGGTAACTAAACTATTTTCACAGTGGGTAATGAAATTGAACATAGGACTGCCACTTTAAAAAAAACTCTTCCCGGGATGTTACACAAATGTAAACAAAGAATCGACACCTCGACTTGATAACTGCAACAAAATCGGGAACAAGCGTTGCAGTTATCGAGTCGAGGTGTCGATTCCTTGTTTACATTTGGCTCGCGTCGACCGCTAAACGTAGGAAAGGACAGAGAGCGAACGAGTGAGGCTGTTTAAAATTAAATTTTTAGAGAAGTCTGACGAGTAATAGTCTTTTGGTTCCATACAAAATCGCGCCTCCATACATTCGAAAAAACAAATAATATTGCTACATAAACAAATGTTGTTCAAATTATGCCGTGTTTGGTCTTATTTTGATCAGGAGAATCTCACAATTACATTGGTAAAAGTAATATTTAGCAAAACCAAAAAATAAAAAAGTTTTACTGTTGCATTAGTGTTGTCACATCGATACGCCGGTTCGGATTACATTACATACGCTGCTCGCTCGTCGAGTGTCAAAATTCAAGGGGGATCCCCCTAAGTGGTGGGGATAGTAACGTTGCAGTTATCCAGTCCATCGTTTGACGCAGTTATCCAGTCTTTACTGTATTCGATATGTGCACCAAAGTTATCCCCACCACTGGGGGGAAGACCCCTTCAGACGCCGAGAAGCTCGATCGCCGAGAAATGTAACATGATCCCGGCTCGGGTATATCCGTGAAGCAGTACATACACAAATATAAAACTTTTTTATTTTTTATTTTTCCGAGATCCAACTTTTACCAATAGATTCTTTACATTTTTCTGATTAAAAGAAGACCAAACACGACATAATTTGGGCTATATTTACTGGTTTAATTGACGATAAAAGTTTCTCACGTCGAAGAGGATAACGAGTCAAAAAGAAAGAGACGCTACGATCGTGGCAGTCGGCAAAGATCAAAAGTCTGTTCAATTATTTGCAATACTTAAGCATTGCTAACTTTTTTATTTTTCATCCATTTTTTTATACAACTTTCTCCATCATGTTCGTGACATTTTCCTGACTAAAATGAGACCAAACACGACGTAATTCGAGTTATATTTACTTGCAATATCTTATTAGAGTAAAGTCATCGATGTACGCGTAACATTTGAAATTACAAGCAAATATGTCCCGAAGTACAGTGGATATTCTATATAAGTAAAACTTTCGGGAGTGAAGTTGTGCTTATATCGTACAGGTCCTACATTGATTGATGTCTTGCCGAACGTAGAAAAGGACAGAAGAGAAAAATATCACGGTCGCCGTTTGCGTATATCGTAAAGGTGCTACATTTCGAGCGAAGGAGACCGAACGTAAACAAACAGCGACCTACTAGAAGGACACTCCTAATGCAAGAATAAAACTTTTTTATTTCCGATTTTTTTCTTTTGAAAATTTTTCCATCATATTTGTAACATTTTTCTCATTAAAATGAGACCAAACACGATATACTTCGAGACATATTTACTTATGATTTCAAGTGTTACGCGTGCATCGATGACTACTCTAATAAGATATTGCAAGTAAATATAATTCAAATTGCGTCGTATTTGGTCTCATTTTAGTCAGGAAAATGTCACGAATATGATGAAGAAAGTTGTATAAAAAAATCGATGAAAAATAAAAAAATTAGCAATGCTCAAGTATTGCAAACAATCGAACAGACTTTTGATCTTTGCCGACTGCTACGATCGTAGCGTCTCTTTCTTTTTGACTCGCTATCCTCCTCTGCGTTAGAAACTTTTATCGTCAATTAAACCAGAAAATATAGTCCAAATTATACCGTGTTTGGTCTCAATTTAATCAGAAAAATGTCAAGAATTAATTGGTAAAAGTTTGATAACGAAAAAGTCAAAAATAAAAAAGTTTTATATTTGCATTGGTATTGTCTGACGGATACACTAATACCCGGGTCACGTTACATTTCCCGGCGAGCGAACCTCGGGCGTCTCGAGGGGTCTTCCCCCCAGTGGTGGGGATAACATTTTTGCTTATATCGGAAAGGACATTTTTGCTTATATAGAATGAACACTGTAGATCGTGTTTTGTCTCATTTTAATGAGAAAAATGTTACAAATATGATGAAAAAAATTTCACAAAAAAAAAATAAAAAATAAAAAAGTTTTATTCTTGCATTAGGAGTGTCCTTCTGGTAGGTCACTGGTTGTTTACGTTCAGTCTCCTTCGTTCGAAATGTAGGAACTGTACGGATATCTGCACCAGTTATTTAGTGTTTAGTCTTATTTTAATCAGAAAAATATGAAGAATCTATTAGTAAAAGTTGGATAACAAAAAAATGGATAAAATAATTTTAAGGAAAAAATACGCCGACTTCGAAATGCACTAAAAAGTATAAAATAATTTCTATTTCCTAGTGAAGTCATTTCTATTTCATTCAATCATATAATTACGTAACAGATATGAATGAAACCTATTTACTCGTTAGGTAGTATATTAAATACATTTCAACCTTTTCGGAGGCGGCGCATAATTAAAAATACCTCAGTAAACGTTGCTGCCAATAACCAGTTGATTGTGGTATGACGTATTGGAAATTAATAAATCTTGAAAAACGAAAAATTTTTTGATAATGGTACCAATGGGGAGTCAGAACCTTTTTTTTTTAACGAGGGGAAATCTTCGAAAAGACACCTCCACTCCCCGGGGGAGGAGCGGGGGTAGTGTGGGATTTGTACCCACTAAAACCCCTCGGTGATTCCCGCCCCGGCGGCATGGCGCGTCCCGGGATCGTGCGTTATCGTCACCGCGACGCGCCAAAATGCCGCCATGTGACCCTGAAGAGGTCGCCCTTCTCGCGGGGTGGAGAAGCCTCCCCGCCAAACTTTGTCCCACCCCATCCCTTATCGGAGCCGACGACGTAATCACGCCCGCCGTCGGCTCCACACACCTGGCCGCGTGCAATGGTGCCCCGGGCCCCCGCTCGTGACACCTGCGGCCATGGCGGCCTCGGTCAATCCCGGGAACTCCGACACCCCGGACCGAGAACCGCCGACACTCGCACAAGGGGACGAGAACCGACGCCGGGGAGGGTGTCGCCCTCCCCGTCCCTCCACTTCTCTCCACTTAAAACTACGCAAACACTCACACAGACACACCACCAGCACACACACACACACATACCTACTCACTCGCCTTTCACACCGTGGGGACGACGCGGAGAAGCCGCGCCGCCCCACTACCCTCAAGAGCCCTCTCCCTCTCCCTCTCCTTCTGCCATTCACTCCGCGTTTTTCCCTTTCACGCTCTGCCTCCTCCTTCCGCGAGATCACCGTCTCGCAGAAGGAGGCGACAGCCTTCCATCCCTCGTCACTTTTTAGCATTCTCTCTACCACATCTCCCAGGCACGCAGCATCACATTCCAACTCACACTCTAGGTGGTGCCTCTGCAACGCAAATGCAAGGCACCTACCTAGCACGTGCTGGGCGACGTCGGGCCCAGCACCACCACACTCATGACACATCGGTGTCCGTTCCCTTCCGATCCGGCACAGGTACTCCCCAAAGCAACCATGCCCGGTGAGCACCTGCGTGATCCGGAACGAGAGCCGCCGGTGGCCGCGGTCCATCCACTGCTCCATTCGCGGAAGGACCGCCCCGACAGCGCGTCCCCACGGCCCCGCTGCAGAATAACTCCTCCTTCCAGCGGGAGACAGCAGCGCGTCGGGCCTGGAGCCTGACCTCCTCGACGCTGAGCCCTGGCTGGGCACCCTCTACAACCCCCTCCCGGCGGAGGGCGCATCTGTATTCGTATACAGACGCCTCCACCTCCGCCTGATACTTCCAGGGAATTACCCCAGCCAGGACCATAGCCGACTCATAGGAGATCGTGCGGTACTCCATCACCACCCTGACCGCCAGCCGCCGCTCCACTTTTCGCAAAACACCTTGCGAGCGGCGACTGGCAGCCAGGTCGGCAGCCCAAACTAGGGCACCGTATAGGGCCATGCTCCGCACGATCCCCATATAGAGCCGGCGCACCTTCTCACTCGGACCCCGCAAGTTGGGCAATAGGCGCGTCAAAGCGCCTGCCACGCGCTCCAACATGGGGGCCAACGCGTCGAAGTGGGCCTTGAATCTCCAGTGGCTGTCCAGCCGGAGTCCGAGATACCGCATCTCGGACCCGATCTGGACCTCGGCCCCGGGGGAGTCAGAACCTACCAGATGCAAAAGGTTTCGTACCGATCGGCCCATCCAGCTAGGCGTAATCGGCGAGCATACATAGAAAAAAAAATATACTGATCGAATTGAGTAACCTTCTCCTTTTTCGAAGTCGGTTAAAAAAAAAAATATATACTGATCGAATTGAGTAACCTCCTCCTTTTTCGAAGTCGGTTAAAAAATTCATTTTATCAAGGTTGTTTAATATAATTGTGTAACGTCTCTGGAACCTAGGTTCAGATTGTTACAAGCGCTAGGAAGGTAAAGAGCGGCTTTTACCCACTGAATGACTCGTTTTTCGCAAATAACTAATCTAAAGAATGTGGGATTCGTGTGGTGTGCGGTTAAGGAGTGAAATTTCGGCAGTCGCGAAATAACTATTTCGTTACTCCAAGACAATAGGCAGGGCAACTGCCGCGCCGCACCAACATTGAGTACCACTGATAGCGACGCGTGTGTTGCTGAACTATTTTTTTTATAAAAGGAAAGCAAAAGTGATTTTGTAATTTCGTTTGATGCTTTCTTCTGCAGAAATGTCTACTCTATCATGTGGGATGGTTAGATTTTCACCTAGACCCATAGTTTTTTAAATAAATTGAAAAATATCAGGAAAAATTGGTGCGTTTTTGGTGTCTTTCTTACTTTGATCATCATTTAAACATATTTAAATATTTACAATGTAATAACAATTCATATAGTTTTATTCAGGAAAATTCACACGAGATTCTTCTCGTGTAAAAAGCCACTGAATAGCTGCTGCGGTAAAAGCACAAAAAATTTCCAAAGTTGACAATTTGCAATTTTTTTTTAAATTAATTTTCTCAAAAATTGTACGTCCTAGAGAAAAACGGATTTCAGATTCGTATTCAGCTCGCAATAATCTATAAGAATTTCATAGTAGCCGTTACGAAATCAAAAAAAAGTCCAAATTTGTTGTACAGTGTTATTCTTATCTGTGGGTAATGTACAAAAAGAAAAGATTCCGCGGGACGTTACAATTGTATCAAAACATACAAATATTCTGACATGTTTAACGTTTATTCTGACATGTTTAACGACGGATTTTTAATTATCTGGCCGTTTAATTAGCATAATTTTTTATACGTATCTGTTATTTTAATTTCATTGTTTTATTCGTATTAGTGCTACGATAAATTAATTAATTAGGTATCGGTTGCCTTAATGAAATTTCACACAATAGCTGCTGCTCGATTATACAATTCATTGATTGTGTATATGACTGATTAGATAAAGTATTAGTAGCTTGTTATAAATAGTTTATAACAAGCTGTAAACTTGTAGCATATAATACTACTTGCAATTTTATTTATAAAATAATTTTTTTTCCGTCTTTCCTAATTTTTCGTAAAGGAATGAACTATACTTACATCAAAATAGTGATTTTAATTGTAAAAAATGTAATATATTAAAAAAATAGTTTTTTAACATTTACAATATTAATACACATCCGCATTTATACCAAGAATATTGTAGTAAATTATAATTGAAGTACAATAGTTGGTTATACACAACTTGCTTATAAACCGGGTTGGTTATAAACAACTGCGGTTTTAATAGGTTAAGTTGAAGCCATAATTAAATGAAAAACTATTCAATATTCTAAATCCAAAAGTATCCAATAGTTGAATTCTTCGAGATATACTTAAGCAAAATAAAATGCATTTAAGTGTAGTTATTCCAAATTAAGAAAAAAATAACTACATGGTTGAAGTATTATCAGTTTAATTAACGATTACAATAATTCATTAATATTGCAAGTAAGGCAAATCCATTTCAGTGTAATAAGAGCGTTATTTTTAGCCAGCACTTTAAACACCATTGGATAATAAACATAAACACGTAACATGACAAGATACAAAATGTTTAGTAATTACCAGTATTTTAAAATTTATTGAAATGCAATTCCTTTAGTATCTAGCAATAATAAAAAATAAACTTGCCGCACTTTCAAAATAAACCGTTCACGTATTCTTTTCCTTGATCATCTAAATCTGATACCTACTTGAATTAAACGCAATTGATAACTACTTTAATTTTTGTGAATGAAGACTGATGTATTGGGTGCTTTTCGTATAAACGTACATTAAGTACAATTATCTTGACACCAGAATAATGAAAATGAAAGTGCAACTGTATGAATACTTTTCTGTCCATTGTTATTAACTTCAAGTGTTAATACATAACACTAGTCTTGCAATTTTCTCTATACAATATATACCAGAACATAAGCAAACGCTATTTGAATCCGTCTGACATTTTCCCTCAACAAATTACGTAATAATTTCAGAAACGGATGAGGTAAGGTGGACATTAACGTATGTTGAAACGAGCCGTAAGCACAAGAATTACGCGCAACGACGTCTCCCGACGCGAATATTACGTTTTATGTTCAAGTCACGTCGCGTCGCGACAGGGGATGCTCTATTGTGACAGGAAAAGTGCAGCACTCCACGTTCAAGCGTTGCAGCTATTGAAAATTCATGTCAACTGCGGCGTGTAAAAATTTTTAACATTCTTCCGGTTCGCCATCGAAAAGACACATTCTCACTATCTTGCCATAGAACCTTAGAAAATTTACCGCGATTCTCTGAATCATGAACAAAACGAGCCTGAGTGCGGCTTAATGGAACAGTACAAAATGTTGCAATGATAAATGAACGGTACAATTCATTCCTACAATTAAGATTATAATATAAGAAGTACGATTTTTTAATTGCTAGTTTGTATAATAATACACATACAGATTATGTTATATAAACACATAGTAAAATGCAAAAGTTTTCGATTTAAACAATTGGAAAATTAGAAAATTACTGTACATACTTGTATCTATAATGAAATTCGATAAAATCTGTGTTTTCAAAAAGAACGTTGATTTCCAAACACGTTTATTCAAACCAATATTAACAGTTGTTAAATTTTCATTGCAACGACTTTTTTCTCGTGAAAAAACAAAATATAACAAACGTGAAAAATATTGAAAGCGTCTGCAAATCTGCAGCTTTCAAAAATTTCGACCAAACACCCCTCGTGAATTTCAATAAAAAAATCTCTATATAGACATTCGGTAGAATTGAAAGCATTCGTTATGACTAACTTTTACCAAACATAATCGAACAATAGTGTTCACAATTGGATAGATTGAAGACTAATAAAAAAAAACGGATAAAATTGATGAATAGGAAGGGTATTTCATCAGGAAAAGCTTTATACTTCTTTGCTATTCACCAAAAGTTGTTAACGCTTGGATGAACCATTTCATCTTACTCGTTAAATTCATTAAATATTTCATCACTCAACTATTTCATTTTTTCTCAAATTCACATGTTCAGATTCACATCTATTTATAAAACTTTAGGTGACGTCGGATTCAGCAAGAAAACAAACACTTCTCATATTATATGTATGTATATGACTGATATCTATTAGTATCTCTATAAGACATTTTTATGCATATCTTCGATAAAAAAAGATACAAATAATGATACGAGTGTAGAAAATCAGAACACAAGTCTTACAAATCGAACAAAACGCAATCTCGAAATGTTTACAGATTTATATCGAACAAGACTATCCCAACAGGACACACGGATAGCAGGAATAACTGATTTAGTGGAAATGCACGTATGTCCCGATGCCAAGAATGTCCTGTGCGGTGGTAACAAGGTTGATATGTATTGCGGTTGACGAACGGTCAACGTTTCGTTGATGGCCTGCCTGACTATTGCAGTTGCATCGCCCAGATCGAATTGCATTACCACAACCTCATCTCACTTTAAATTCAAAATGCAATCACATGCGAGTAGTAATACGTACACTCGGGTACAAGATAGCATTGCTTTTGTATAAATAAGAACAGTTATATTACAAAGTTGAAAAATTTATTCTTAAACTTCGATACCACCCATTTGCCAAATTCCCCAGTTTCCAACTTTCCAAATTTCCAAATTTCCAAATTTTAAAATTCATAAACTTTTAAAAGTCCAGTTTCTCAAGTGTCTAGACCTCTAAATTTTCATACTCACAAATTCTGAATCCTCGAAATATCCAAGTTTCGAAATTCTCGAAATTTAAAATTTCCCACATTTCTAAATACTAAAGATGATAGATTTCTAAATTTGTTATTACTACATTTTCTAATTTCGAAATCTCGAAATTTTGAAATGTACCAAAAACCAACCGATGGTCTCCTGCTTCCCCTTCGCTATCATATTTTCCCCATAAAGAACTAGATTTAGTACTGACTGTACACATACAGTTTTGAACTAATAGAAATCATATCTGTATTATTCGCATTAATGTTTGTACGTCATGTTTAATTTTGTGTTTACTTAATTCAAAAATATTGAATTTGCTTACAGTAAATGTTATTTATGTAAAAAAATATTGTCATATTACCATATGTATATTTTTTTTCAATAAGCTGTTTAACAGAAGTTAATTTTCTTTTTCGATGTAGTTCACGCAATTATGTTTTCTGTGAGACGATGTGCCACTGAATTTATTATTTCTGTTCCAAAAAGTCTAGTTGAATAAGGTAGTCAAAAATGCTATTGGGTAGTCAAATGAAACACCCAATATAGTCGATATCACATCCAAAAAAGACATCTCACACCAACATTACTTTTATATTACTTAAAAACTTTTTGCTCTGATGCAGACCTATATGTACCATAATGTATTATAATATTTTGATTATAAAAAAACTGTATTATTAAAATAATACAGATAAATATATCAAAAAATGCTGGTACTATTTAATAATACTATTCTTTTTTATTTTAGTCACGTGATATTTTCAAGTCAAATTTCTAAAGCGAATCATTTCAGTGATTCGTTGACCTATGATTTAAATTTAAAATAGTGTGAACTCAGCTTAATCAGTTCATTTTTATTTTACCTTTCAGTTATCACTTGAAATAGATGTACGTTAAATGTATTTTTGTTATTTTTAGGGTGTTTAAAGTAAAGCAATCAGACATGTGGAAACCACTTCTTGTCAATCAGACACACACACGCGCGTAAATACGTCTTTTCTCGTCGTCTTATAGAAGGTTTGCGATTGTATTCGACCACAAGACAGCATCGGACTTTTATATTGCGACAGTCTTCGTAAATCTTAGTACGCCACGATGCATTGAAGAAAGGTGCCTCTGGTATGTCTTAAAGTTCGTGTGAAATAGAATTCGTTCGAACCGGCAATATATAATAAATAGCTGTTATGGAGCGGAGGTTCTGCTATATATGTATATGATCTACGTTTGCAATTTGGAGACGCTAAAAATACAGGGTATAGATTTAAAAAGGTATCGAAAAAGAAATCTTTGTATTATACTCGCAAGTTACTATTCATTTATCAATTGGCATGTATCTATTAGAATGATATTAGGGGGACCGGAAAGTAATGTCGTTTTTTTATATGAAACTCAAACACACAAATTTTTAACAAGTCTTTTTTTTTTTATTTAATAATGTAATCACCCTCGTCCGCAACAATCTCTTGCCCTTAAGTGTGCAAATGTTCAATGCTGGATCTATAAAAGTCAACTGATTTTTGAGAAAAATATCTTAAAATATTATTTTGGATATCATCGAAATTTCCAAATTTTTTACCATTTAGAAAATGTTGAAGCGATCAGAATAAATTGTAATCCGATAGTACAATATCGGGCGAGTATGGTGGATGAGGTAATACCTCCCATCCCTATTCATTCATCCCTATTTACAGACGACCTATTCGTCTTGCGTAGTGTGGTCTTGCGTTATCGTGTTAGAGAATAACGCCTTTCCTCTTGACAATCACTGGGTACTATTCAATTAAAGATTGATTTAGTCGATCAAATTGTTCACAATAAAGGTCTGTATTCACAGTTTGTCCAGGTCTCAACAATTGAAAGTGAACGACCCCGCAAGTACTCCACCAAATACACAGAAACGCTATCTTAGGGTGTAAACCTGGCTTAGCTGTACTTCGTGGTGTTTCATTCAGAGAGAGCCATTGCCTTTTGCATTCTAGACTATCATACAGCACACATTTTTTATCTTCAGTGATCAAGCGACTAAAAAACGATTCTGTATTGTGCCGCTGAAGCAGTAAGTTGCATATGGCGGATCGGTAAGCGATTTGAGCAGACTATACGGAACCAAAACAACTGCCCTGCTTATTTTATCAATCTGTTGCAAATGTTCTTGAATGGTCAACCAAGGTTGGTAGAGAATGTGTGATAGTTTCTCGATCGTCTGACATGGATTTGCTTCAACTTCCGCCCTTAACATGTCATTGTCTAAAATTGTTGGTCTTCCCAATTGGTACAAATCGAAAAGATTAAAATTACTGGATTTCAACTTGGAAAACCACCTTTGACATTTACGAACGTCTAATGCATTTGCATAAAGATCGCAAATATTTGTGGTAGCAAGTGTTGCGTTACTACCCTTGCAAAACTCAAAATGCATACAATGACGGATATGTACCTCTTTTGGCATTTGGCTCGCTGTTACGATGGCAACTCGACGGTGATCGTTGCCGGCGCGCGTTCACCTACGCGGATTTCTTCCTTGGAGGAATTTGTAAAGTTCCTCTTACCGTTTAGGCTCGCCGGTGTTCGTGGCCGATGTTGTCAAAATTTCAAGTGGCAACACCTTTTTTCGACGTGGGTCTCCGAACGATTGAGACCCAAAAAACTCGATGATACGGATTCGAGATATGGAAGTTAAGTGACGATCCGTTGTCGTCCTGTCGTCCGCGAAACGTTCGGACGTCCGGAAAGCCACGCTGATTGGTTTTCCGAAATTTGTTAATTTCCCAATCAGCGTGGTTGTTGGATTCTAAGTCCCACCCTCTATTTCGGCCTTAGCCAGGTCGCTAGGAGAGGGTGGGGTGCAAGCGCGCGTGTACGTGAGAAGACCCAAAGTCCTGCGACATCGGGGTTTTTCCCTCCAAATAGGCCCTCGAAGGCCAGGAAGACCGTTACATCGTTTGCTCGCGAAATTACCCTTCGGGAACGAAATGTTCAAGAAAATCTTTTAATTTTGCGCCGCCTCCGAAAAGGTTGAAATGTATTTAATATACTACCTAACGAGTAAATAGGTTTCATTCATATCTGTGACATAATTGTATGATTGAATGAAATAGAAATTATTTTATACTTTTTAGTGCATTTCGAAGTCGGTGTATTTTTTTTCTTAAAATTATTTTATTTCACGCTTTTTAGTGGAATGGGGAGAATTGTATAGGATACTGTGAGACAGTTCTTCCGGCTTTTTTTTTTGTCTGCGTAAATGCCATGAGCATAATTAAGTAATTGGCGAACATACATAGGAAAAAAAAAAATATACTGATCGACTTGAGTAACCTCCTCCTTTCTCGAAGTCGGTTAAAAACGAAAGTGTCTGCTGTAAATTAGACTTAATGTGAGATACATAGCTCTGAAATATTGTTATGAATGGTAATAATTCGTTCTTCCTCTAAACCACCATTTACCTAGAGGAATTTATCGTATTCGCCAGTGTACGCATGAAATAACAATCTGCTCATTGATTGTGCACTTAGCAATGGTAGCAAACAGTGTAACTATGGACATGGAGACACGTGATTATTCCAGGATTATACAGTTATCGGCTGGGGAATTTTCTCATTATTGAACGTAGATACTTTTGAAGTTTTTTGTATGTGACAGTCTACGATGGCACTGACTTTATATTCGATTTTGATTCAAACTTTCCTAGTATTCTCAATAGTAATTAAACTTTCTTCTGTACATGTAGCAAAATGTCCACTTCATTGTAAGTCAACATTTACCATAATATTATCACGTAACTTTCTCTGAGATTAACCACAGTTAATTAGTTTAAAAGTGTGACTTTGTTTAGCAGCAAATTTATTTTAAAATATGTTTTTCAGGCTTGGTACAAACAAGTTTTATAAAATATTTCCAATTCTTTTATACGCAAGAAATCGTTATCTTTTCTGGTGCTCTGCAGTTCTGTATTTTAAAATAAATTTAATAATTTATTAGTTAATAATAAATTCATTAAATTTGTAATAATAATGAATAAATTTGTCATTCATAACAATGTCGAATTGTATCTACATATTTCAATACATTAATAACATTAAAATATATGTATAGCAAAATGTAATTTTGATTCTTTTTCAATAATCGTTAACTAACGTTATCGTTTTATATTTATAATTTTATTGCTGTAGTTGTAGCCGTAGTTGTAGTTATAGTTGTAGCTTTAGTTGTAGTTATAGTTTCGAATGAAATGTACTATTTTTGTGTTCACTGCCCATGCACATGCAGTAACTCTGCTGCATCACTTGCAACTCCTACTCATGCAATGATAAATGAAACAATGTTTGAAATACATCTTAAATACAAGAAACTCTCTCTCCCCACAGATTGCGTTCAATCTTACGAATATTTTGCACGATATTCTATACAAAAGTGCTCATACACTACTCGCGGACATTTCATTATAACAATTGCTGTTATAGCATATTGAAGAATGAGACTGACAGAATATTGACGAACACGATTAAGAGAGCCTTGGCGGTAGACATTATTATAAAAAAATGAAACATTGAACTAAAGATGATAGAATCGACATTCAGCAGATTAACAACTACATAAAAAAGTCCAAATAGTATAATAACATATCTCAGTAAATATCGTCGGTCCAAAAATAATAACTACTGAGAAAGCGAATTTCGCACATCTGTGCCTACACAAACTAGAAAAGAACTAAACAAATGTAGCGGGTTTTCACATTGTATAACGGGTGTAATTAAAGCCGATACTTGGAAAGCTGATACTTGGCATAAATTGCCAATAAGAACTTTACGAATGAAATTCTTGCACGTAACAAACAAATGTGGTTATACAATTAAAAACGTAAACTTGGTGATGAAGGTAAAGAATAAAGTCAAAGAACGTTTATCTACTAATAACTCATTCTCACAGAAAAATATGTGTAATAACTATTTAAAAAATCTAGAAATTCTATTCATTCATAAAATAATAAGAAAATTCTTGTAATTTATAACAATTATGAAACATCAATGGAATTTCCTTATTAAGTAGAAATTTTGAAACGTTTTGTTCGGCCGCGAATGTAGACTATCATGAATAGCCCCATAACCTGAAATGTGTGTCAACGAAGGACCTTGTTATTTACCTTTGGTAAATGAATGAGGTATTGCATCCTGTGTTTTTTAAATTTCATTCCTGTACCCTATTACCAAGCAATTAATTGGAGACAAACTCTCCCTTAAGTCTTGAAAAAATTGGTTGTTATAGTAGGTTATAAATCAGTATGTGTATAACTTAAGATTCTTTGCATATACTCTATTGAAAGAGTGTTTCAAAAGAAAAAAAAACAAATACCTATTTCTATCTCTTTGTTATATAGAGCAGCTTTAGAAACTGCCTAACTATGTAAAGTGTAATTTTCCTTTCTCTTTTTTTAATTAAGTAGAGTCATAAACAGATTTCCGCTTTCAATTAATATCCACATTAAGACAAAACGAATACACGATAAAATAAAAAAAATGCAGTTGCAATTAGGTGCAGCTCTTTATAGTATACCCTATAAAAACGACGCGACAGCGTGGCAGCGTACGAATAATGCGTTGTATGTAACTGCATTAATGACTAAGAATTTCAAGTGTAAAACCGATTCAGCTATCGATGTTGTTCAAAATCAGATTTTACTTTTTGGTCTGCTTTAATTTATATTAAAAAGATCGACTGATAAGGGAACATATCCAACTCCGACACGCCGATTTTGATGAAACTTATGTGAGATATAGTTCTCAAAAAAATATTTGACACGTATTTTTTTTATCGGCAATCGTGCATATTGAAGGGGCGAAAATAGCCCTCGAAGTTGGGGGTGGAAATCATATTTTTGGGAATATCTCCGGAATTAAAGAAGATAATTGGATTCTTTTTTTTGTAAATTGTTCGTCTTTAAATAGGGAATTTTTGTGCGCAAAAAAATGTCAATAAACTGTATTTGTTTAAATAATATTTTGAAAATTTATAATTTTTGTTTAAATTTTTGCACTAAATGTTAATCTATTTTTTTGCAACTTCGTGTACGTAAACTATGGACAAAAATAGAGGATACGTGTTTTTGGAATTTGTTGTTTGGTGCAATGTTTATTAGATATATAATTTAACATCACCTCCTGTGAAGAGGGGCAATCAGCATTTTTAACCGACTTCGAAAAAGGAGGAGGTTACTCAATTCGATCAGTATATTTTTCTTTTTTTTTTTTTTTTTCCTATGTGTGCCCGCCGATTACGCCTAGCTGGATGGACCGATCGGAACGAAACCTTTTGCATCTGGTAGGTTCTGACTCCCCATTGGTACCATTATCAAAAAATTTTTCATTTTTTAATTGCAAAGTATTGTTATTGCAAAAAAACCAGCAACTTTTGAAATAAACTTTTCTCGATTTTAGTGCGCTTTTAATATCTTATCATGGACATGATTCTGAACAATTTTGTTCATATACAAATTTCGCGGAAAGGTTTAGTTTTCGAGATATTAGCGAAAAATTGTTGAAAAGTTTTGAAATCAACTTTGGACGATTTTCATGTCCTCTTGATATGTTATCAGGGACACGATTCTGAACAACTTTTTCCTTATCCACAATTAAGGGGAAGCTTTAGTTTTCGAGTTATTAGCGAAAAACTATTGTTACTAATATATTGAATTCTATGTATGCCTCCGTGTCTCTGGTGGTGTATGAGTCAACATGCAGTCGCCGATTTTCTACTGTTTCTACAAACACGTCTTGCCGGCCGATAAAAAGTGTGAAATAAAATAATTTTTAGAAAAAAAATACGCCGACTTCGAAATGCACTAAAAAGTATAAAATAATTTCTATTTCCTAATGAAGTAATTTCTATTTCATTCAATCATACAATTACGTAACAGATACGAATAAAACCTATTTACTCGTTAGGTATTATATTAAATACATATCAACCTTTTCGGAGGCGGCGCAAAATTAAATAACATATTCAAAATAATCTTTTAATTATTAATAATATTTTAATTTACTCGTATTATTCGAGTAAATAAACTATTATTTTCAGGCTCAATTACGTCTAATTTATATTTTATTCATCCTTCTCCCCAATCATGTCCAGACAATAATTTGAAATACGAAATTTCTTCATGAATAATTATGGTTGAATACATCGAGTCATTTACAAATTAAAATTTTGTAATATACATATATTTTGTTTAAAAATAATGGCACCGATCAAAATCGATACCGTTACTTGGTAACTTTTAATTCAGTTCAGTTTATTGGTTTACTTCTCTACAGAAGACGATGTTTAAGTTACATTACTTACCCTTTTACAAAACATTTTTAAATTCTTCACACACTCATACGTATTGGACACAAAATACAAAAATACCGAAATACAAAAGTACAAAAATATGAGAAAACCACACATACATTATACTAGTGGACAAAGTAAAAGGTATTACCACTCAAGCGCCCACTTTTATAAAAGAACAATTAAATAAAGTACATTATACTGAATTGTTTTCTTCTATAAAAGAACATTTATACTCTTATCTTTACTCAAAACATATAATAACTATTAACTATTAAATGTGTAGTCGTATTTTATTATTTCAGATGATCTTAGAAAAAATAAATTAGAGGTGTAACGCTATCGCTTGAATTTGACTTAGGTAGTAAGGAAATAGAACCGCGTGAAGATCGTTACGAAAAGAAAAAAAAAAAAATAGAACAGAAGAACGTTCTCGAGTACGAAATTCAACATCATTTATTGTTGCCTACCACAAGAAATAAATTTATTACAAAAGTCAGTGTTTTGTAAATCATGCCGCGAACAGTGCTTTAGCGCCTCACGGACACGTGCCTACGCTCATTTAACCCTTTGCGGTCGGTGCCGCCACTGTGGCGGCATTTTGAAGTCGTCGTAGAAGTCGATGTCGCCGCTGTGGCGGCATGATCGCACCTTGAAAGAGCAATCCAGAAAAACCGAGATTAACAGAATGCTAGCCATTTCGGACGTCTCACGCGTTATATACCATAAGTATATGATAAGTAAATACAAATAAATTTATAAATAAATAATAATATAATAAATTATAAATTGATTTTCAATATTTAGTAAGAAATAAACATTCCGATTGTTCAGGATTCAGCCGTTCACATGTTTTCTAGACAATAGGTTAGATTATAAGCTGCATATAATGCTTTCAGGGACTAAAAAAGATTGTGCAGTATGTTCCGACAGGAAAACCCCCGGCAAAAGGCGAGAAACACGCACATATTGTGCCACTTGTATTCGGAAGCCAGAGCTTCATATCGGCGATTGCTTTGAAAAATATCACATGTTATCAAATTACAAAACCTAAATCTTTCCGTTTTTGTGTAGTTTAACATGTTCCGTGCCGGACCGTTTTTTCAAGACATTCCGTTCAGGCCGCGTGGGGCGCATACGCCCCACGCTTTAGACTTGTGTTTTTTTGATTTGGCATATACTTTACTATGATTAAAATAGTACAAAAATCATAATCATCAAGGGAAGGATATACATTTTAAGATGCGTAATACACCAAAGCAATAAATTTATTTTTCTAGGAATTAGTTTAACAAATACCTGGCTAAACATTATTCTATTAAGCGGCTTGCCCGGCCTGAACGGAAAGTTCAGCGTGGGGCGCATACGCAGTCAAATGTGCCCTTGGGCCAAATAAAACACCGAATATACATACGTCAGTCGATAGCATATCTTAAAAAAAATATCTCACTCCAAGTTTCAACTCCTTATCTCGTTGTTAGGGGTAGTAAAAGTGAAAAATCAAAATTCTGGTTTTGGCCTATTTTTTCTATTTTGATCGCAAATTGTAGTTATAAAAAATCAAAAATAAAAAAAAATTGAAGCACTACTTTTGTATTACATACAGTGTTCATTCTATATAAGCAAAAATGTCCTTTCCGATATAAGCAAAAATGTTATCCCCACCACTGGGGGGAAGACCCCTCGAGACGCCCGAGGTTCGCTCGCCGGGAAATGTGACGTGACCCAGGTATTAGTTTAGTGTATCCGTGAGACAATACCAATGCAAATGTAAAACTTTTTTATTTTTGACTTTTTCGTTGTCAAACTTTTACCAATTAACTTTTGACATTTTTCGGATTAAAATGAGACCAAACACGACGTAATTTGAGTTATATTTACTTGCAATATCTTATTAGAGTAAAGTCATCGATGTACGCGTAACACTTGAAATCACAAGTAAATATGTCCCGAAGTATGTCGTGTTTGGTTTCATTTTAATGAGAAAAATGTTACAAATATGATGGAAAAAATTTAAACAAAAAAAAAAATCAAAAATAAAAGTTTTATTCTTGCATTAGGAGTGTCCTTCTAGTAGGTCACTGTTTGTTTACGTTCAGTCTCCTTCGCTCGAAATGTAGCACCTTTACGATACATATACGCAAACGGTGACCGTGATATTTTTCTCTTCTGTCCTTTTCTACGTTCGGCAAGACATCAATCAATGTAGGACCTGTACGATATACGCAAAACCTCAGACCCGAAAGATTTGCTTATATAGAATATCCTCTGTAATGGGGTAGTTACATATTGACATAACTATTATTCCGTAAATTCTCAAATTATAGCTATATTTTATTGCTATAGCTGTATAGTACAGATTTAGTTTAAGTTTATTTAATGTATTATAATGGAAAATTTATTTGTAATGTTAAATATCAAATGTATGATAATGTTAAGTTTCTTTAATGTTAAGCAAAGAAGCGCATTTGTTTCAATTATTATATGTTTATTTTATAAGCGATTGATGCACCGATTCGCAACATTGTAATCATAGACGCGGGAATATTAGCTATAAAGGGCATATGTTATCATTAAAATCGGAAAAGTCTGATTGTGTCGACTCTCAACGGTGTAGCCCAGCGTGCGCGGAAAACTAAAGGGTTTTCTGTGGCCGTTAAGCTCCCCGCGTGCTCGGAAAGATGAAAATCTTTTCGAGGCCGCTATAGACCTCAATTGGGTAGACTTCTACCGCTATGAAGGTCCACGCGTGCACGGGAAGACGAAGTCGACCCGGGGCCGCTAAGCTACCGGCGAAACCGGCAGAGTTGACTTTTTTAATGAGTGATTATTCGAATTTATAAGAAAATTCGATAGAAATGCTCGTAAGTAGCGAGGTTCCGCGTCCATGAAGGGCGAAGCATTTTCGGACGTTATCGGTAGTGTTCGTCAACAATCGGTATCGCGTTATCGTTCCGTCGAGTCCGTGAGCGCGGAGCAGGTATTCATTCTCTTCCCGGCGACCGAGTAAATAACATTAAGACGCTTGTGTTCTTTATTCAATACTTCTGCCAAATAAAATTGGTTATATTTGAGTAATTTTGCATTAAAATTGTTTACGCCCACAAAATCCTGTACAGTAATTCTATGTGAAATTACCCTTGACATTTCGGACATTGTTCGAAATGAAATATAATTACCCAACACGAGCAATTGTCATTAATTTATTTATTCTGAAACATTATTTTAATAAATATGTTTAAATATGTTATTTGTAAAAACATATTTTATTTTTAACCGACTTCGAAAAAGGAGGAGGTTACTCAATTCGATCAGTATTTTTTTTTTTTTTTTATTATTATTATTATTATTTTCTATGTGTGCCCGCCGATTACGCCTAACTGGATGGACCGATCGGAACGAAACCTTTTGCATCTGGTAGGTTCTGACTCCCCATTGGTACCATTATCAAAAAATTTTTCATTTTTTAATTGCAAAGTATTGTTATTGCAAAAAAACCGGCAACTTTTGAAATAAACTTTTCTCGATTTTAGTGCGCTTTTAATATCTTATCACGGACATGATTCTGAACAATTTTGTTCATATACAAATTTCGCGGAAAGCTTTAGTTTTCGAGATATTAGCGAAAAATTGTTGAAAAGTTTTGAAATCAACTTTGGACGATTTTAATGTCCTTTTAATATGTTATCAGGGGCACGATTCTGAACAACTTTTTCCTTATCCGCAATTAAGGGGAAGCTTTAGTTTTCAAGTTATTAGCGAAAAACTATTGTTACTAATACAGTATTCACTCCGTAAATGTTACTTTTGCCGGTCTCGATTGTACATTTACGGTAGAGGTCCTACATTCTTTGTAGTGTGCCGAACGTAGAAAGAGACAGCCATGCAAAAGACAAAGAGGGATAGAGTTTCGAGCGTTCGGCAAACATGAAAGACTCGTGCGTGTTGTGTCTTTTAAATTTAAAAATTAAAATTCTTTATTTTTGGTTTTCGTCAATGGAACTTTTACCATCGTATTTGTCTCGTTTTTCTGATTAAAATGACACCAAACACGATATGATTACGATCGTAATTACTTATGTAACAAGCCATAAAAGTTTGGGATGTAACATTTACGGTAGAGGTGCGAATTCCTTCTAAATGCTTGCTATACAAGTGTTTGGTACCATTTTAATCTTAATCAGAAAAACAAGACGAATACGATAATCAAAGCTTCATTGATGAAACCCCAAAAATAAAGAATTTTTATTTTTTAATTTAAAAAACAGAAGACGCACGAGTGTTTCACGTTTGCCGAACGCGTCAACCTTCTGCTTCTCTTTCTTTCCTATTCGCCGTCCTCTTTTATGTTAAAAACTTTAATCACTCGTTACACACACAATTGTTAACGTAATTATATCATGTTTGGTGTTATTTTAATCAGGAAATCTAGACAAATACAACAGTAAAAGATCAGGAGAATCTCACAATTACATCGGTAAAAGTAATATTTAGCAAAACCAAAAAATAAAAAAGTTTTACTGTTGCATTAGTGTTGTCACATCGATACGCCGGTTCGGATTACATTACATACGCTGCTCGCTCGTCAAGTGTCAAAATTCAAGGGGGATCCCCCTAAGTGGTGGGGATAGTAACGTTGCAGTTATCCAGTCCATCGTTTGTCGCAGTTATCCAGTCTTTACTGTACATAACATGTAATCGTGTCCGTTGAAACTGGATCCCGATATTTATCCAGAATCGGAAATTTCTGATCCTAACAGTATTCTTTTTGCAAATGCGAAGATCAGACATCCTAAAATTTGCCCAAGAAATTGTATTGATAAGATATCGTTTGATTACAATTTAGAAATGAAATAAACTCCAATGTAAGTGCAATCAATTCGTTTCTCTTTTTAGGTGCAAGATTTGCCAAGATTTAGTCATAGCAATAATGAAAATTTGTGCAAACTTCACAATCGATGTATGCGATAAAACTATTAAGTACAAAGGAGACCTTAAATCACAATTTCTTTTACAACTAAATATATCTAAATATATAAAAAAGATACAAAAAAGAATATCAATCAATTTAACGAACGATAACAGCAAACTTTACAATTAGAATCAAACTTTGAGAAAATCACAGATAAACCCGAGTTTAAGAAAATATTAATAGGAATAAAATATTAAATTAATGCACAATTATAATGGAGCTTCTAAGCGAACTAATTTTTGCGTAAACTATTATTACAAAACAATATAAAATTTCATTTCATATACTGTGACGGATCGGTGGGGGAAAGCCCGAAGGGGGTTCCCTAGAGTGGGGGCAGTTAGGGAAAACGGCCCTCCACGCACCGATGCTCACACCCACGGCCGATTTATTTAACGGGGTGCCAGTGCTAATACACTCGTCCGTAGTAATCGCCCTTCCGGCTGCTCTGTCGGGAGCGGGAATCAGAGGGGGTCAGAAAAAACTAGTAAATGACCCGCGAGTTCGTATCCAATAGAAAATGCTTTTATTCGGGCCTCCAAGTGGGCCACGTAAGCAGAACAGAAAAATGAATTCGCGTGGGCCCCACGCGTTACAAGCAACGGTCGAGGAATAAGGAGGTCGACTCGCCAATTGCGAAGGAGGCTTTCGCGGCGCGGGGGCACACGGTACGCGCGAGTACAAAGATAGAGAAAATACAAAAATGCCGAGGTATACGTCCGCAGGAAGCACGCCCTCTCAGGGGTCGTGGACAACAAGGGGACGTTGGTCCTATATACCAAATACAGCGGAAGAGATAGATTAGCGGGAACGGTAAACCGTTGTAGAACGTTGTAGACCGTTCGCGGCCTCTAGGGTCCTCGTCACTGGGGCCAGGGGTCCTATCGCCCTCGCTCACGCGCAAATGAATAATACAAAAAAAAGAGGGTAAGGAGATGACTCCTACCTTTTGCGCAGTGGTCTCCCAAAAATTCCACACAGGGGCGGCGGCGACGAAAAATCCTCGCAGGCACACACACACGCACAATATACAAAGAAAACCAATACCGGAAAAAAAAAGAACGCACTACTAATAATAAAAAAAAACTGCGACGCAAAATACAACGACAAAGCAAAAGAAAGAAAAGAAAGATCCGAATTTTAGCGGGGGGCTTTTACGAAAACCGACTCTCACACGCGGCGGCTCGCTGGCTTCTCTTGGTCTTCTTCCCCGGTTCGCGGTATTCCCCCACCCCGAGGATTTCGGCGTCGAGGATGAGCCATCCCACGGTGATGTTTGGTGGCCAGGTCCTGGGGCCCTCTCGAGGTGGCAGTCGGGGGTGGCTTGTCCCCAGGCCTGGCGTTTCCCGGTGGTCGGCTGCCGGTCGCCCCCGCGGAGGATGACGGGGTGGCGCCGCGACCGGACAGCCGGTGTCCTCTTCGGTGGACCCATCCCGCGCCTCCGTCGCTCAGGAGAGGTTCCTCCGCAACCGGGGACAACGGTGGCTCCGGTGGTGGTGGGAGGCAGCGGGGGGGGGGGGGGGGGGGGGGGGGGGGGGGGGGGGGGGCTCGCAAAATGCAGAAAAAAAGGGGGAAGAAAAAAAAACAAACACACGCTCACTCGTTCATACTTGCCCCAGCGGCGAGGGGGTCCGCTTGGGCGGAGGAGTGGGGCCGGCAATTCGGGAGGATCCTCGTAACGAGGCATAACCAAAAAAAAAGAAGGTAATGAACTAAATGAAAATATAGCTCGTTACAATACTTACCGTTAATTATATTTAACTCATTTGAAAAATTTGTAAAATTGCAGGTTTGAAAATAAAATGTAGTAATCAATTTATTTTTCTGTGTCAATCAAATAACATCCATTATTTAATCACTTAATATTTCGGTACCTTTATATTATATTTTTCAAAGTAAACTACATATCACAAAATAAAATTTATTTCACATATCACAGTAAATCTTTAATAATATACAGAAAAAGAATATTAATATGTAATTTGTTATTCACAATTAATTGCATTACAAATCTTATACAATTGTCATAATGTTTAAATGAACTTTCACTTCAAAGTTATTAGAAATTATACAATTCGCAATATTGTACATAGGGAAAAAATTAACTAATTAGCATTTTACAAATTATTAAATTTAGAATGTTGGGTTAGAAAGAATCAAGTAATTAGTATATTAACCATTACAATATTATATTCACTATGGTATTTCAAAATGAAATGTTAATTTCTCTTACAGCACCTAATTACAGTTCAATAAATAATAGAAATTATTTTCTGTCCTAAAGAGTATTTTTTAGAAAATTAGGTTGCTTTGTAAATACAGCTATTTAATAAGAAATTGTGAAAATGGAAAATAAGATCTTGAGGTAAGAAATAAAATGCCATGATTGTCTGTTTACATAATAAAGAGTAAATTTATACAATCAATTACAGTATTATATAAATAGTAACAACTATGCGCGAATTACAAGTATTACAATATTATTATGAGTGTAGTAAAAAACATTCTCTGCGCTATACTACACTTATATAGTATATACTTATCAGTAAATATTTACAATGCTTCGAGTTAATCGGAATTTTTTCCTTTTCGATAGGAAAAAACACCGAGTATCAATGTTCGCGAAGCTAAATAAAGTTCAAATATTTCGTGGAACGTGGAACGTGTTCCACAACTGTAAAATGTCGAGACATTGATCCTTTTTTCAGATACGCGACAGTTTAAAGAATATTAGGATACTTATCACAGTCCATGGACATTACATGTATATGAAAAATATATTAACAGTTTGAATACAAATTTTAAATTCGATTAATCTGTGTTTCGAATTTACAAGTCTGCCTAAAGAAGACTTTTAAAAAACAATTTAATTGTTTTTTATAATTATTTTTATGTTCTTTATATCGTCTTACTTGATATGTTTTTGTTATCAATTTGTCCATGTACAGTGCTAGAAGATGCTTTTTGTTTGGTCAAAAATACAAACGACCGTTTCGTCCGAACGTTAAGACAGATGATATAAAAATCTTATGAATCTAATATAAGTTAAAAATCGAAATATGGTGGGTTACCAGAGCCCCACTACCACAATTATTCGTGAAACGCCCTTTCAGTGCAAAACGAACAGTTATAAAAATATCATGAATAAAGTCTCGTTTTTCTTTTTATATTAGAATATTAAGAAAATTTTCGTAATTAATGGTCCTTTTTGTGTAAAGGCACGTTTTTTAAATAGACATTCAAGACGCAAGAGTTAACGAGGCAAGAATTTCGCTAAATAGTCAAGTCCTTGTAAAAAACTAACAAACTTTTACTTGCCTTTTTTTATACAATCTTTCAATTTTAATCGTTTCGTTAATTAAAAAGAAAAATATTATTTATATTTTTTCTCACCATTGATCTTTTTGGTAAACATTCTTAATCTTTTTTATATAATCTCTGCAACTTTAATCATTTAAATATTATATAAAAAATAAAATATTTCCTTTTTCCTCTTCACTTTGCTTTTCTTATAAAAAAATAAAGATAATAAAAATTAGTGAAATAAAAGAATATTGCAAGCAGTGCAAGTTATTATTACAAGGACTTTAAATATAATTTACATTCGTATTCAATTAAAAAAATTGAATTCGATTAATTTTGACCTTCACAAGTCAAACACATATACCTTTAAATCCACAATCTAAAATATTAGTTGATTATACCTAATTGCATTTATTGACAATATTTTTTCACAAAAATAATATCGAATTCGAGTAATAGTATAATTCTTTTTCTAAAACATAATCTTCAAAAAAATTGAAAATCATGTGAAACAAAAACTTTTTTTTGTATTATGGACAAAAATATGTTTGATTAATTTTCAAATTCGATTCAATTTCTAAAAATAAAATTTTTTTTCAAAATTCAACCTTTCTCTGAACGTATTATTAAAACCAAAGAAAAAGTATTTTATCACAACTATTGTTTGTAATTGACCAAGTAGCTAATCATAGAAACAGTTTTCTAGTCTGCCAAATATATATATTTTACGTAACAATATTGTTTTTTCAATGAATATACCAGATATTATTTGAATCTTGTAATATATTCATTTAACTGCTCACGGAGCTGAAAACATTGACAAGTATTTCTTATATATTATAAATAAAATGTAATACTAAGCACAGTATTACAATATGGTTCTTAAAAATAGTTACTATGTATACTTCGAAGAAATTGCAACATAGAAAATAGTAATTTTCATTTATACCAATATTCTGTCCCTTATAAAATATGTAATGAATCTCACAAATGTTTACAATGTTTAAAAATTAAAATGTTCTACGGAATTTTTAATGCAAATTACATATGCAGTTTTTGCAATTGAAAAGATGTGAATAGTTCCATAAATATTTCATAGCTTTGATTAGTTATATCTTTAAAATTTCTGCAATTACAATAAGCGTATAATCAAAGAAATATAAAAGAGGTAACAGTAATATAATGCTAATAAACTGTAGTTCTCTATAACTATCTAATACTACCTATACATTATTTAGAGTGAAAATGGTTTTGATATTTATGTGTATCTTATTTTTCTATTATTTTTGCATTTAATTACTTTCTTACATTTACTACGATATGCTTACCCTATTAAAAGAAAGAAGTAAGAACGTAATAAGATACATTACAGTATCATAAAGGTGATACATGTATAGAGGCAACAGAATACCATACAGATAATATAGTCATAGTCAGTTATTGCAATTCACATGAATGAATTAAAACCGCAATGATGAAAACCATGGCAGTTGAATTAAAGCTTAGATAAGAAATGTATAATTAATGTTAATTTCATAAATTAATATTAAATAATTACTTCTTTCGTTATAAAGAACCACAAGCGGTGTTTAAAACGTTGTAATATGTTCTAAACATTATTTATCAAAATAAAATGGCACAATTTTCGTATTTTCATTTCTTGTAGAAGGTATGTCATATTGAAATTCTTATAACACTGGAAACGTAATATCTTTTCTCCTTCCTTAAGTTCAATTTCATTTACCTTCCTGAGACAAGTTCGAATTATTTAAATATTACATACATAAATTAACGATTAATATAGTACTACATATGGTACGTCGTTAATATGTAATTGCAACTGCTTAAAATGTAACTGGAAATGTACATTTTGTTCATAAAAATCTGTGTGGTTCTATTGGCACATGGCTAATACAAATGTTGAATTTTCTTATTGAAATCTACAAATATGTTGTCTGTTTCATCTGATCTTTACGCAAATGTTTTACAACTTCATATATTGCAGACAGCAATATTTAAGTTGAGGTGCAAGCATACTTGTTCCAACATCCATAACATTTTCTACTTTCACATAAATCTCATTGATACCAAAGAAAACATACAGTATAGGTGTGCATGCGTTGTACTTCAAAGATCGGATTTGTCTTGCATGACTTCTTCTGAACAATTTCTGTAGGATAAACAAAGTTACATGAAAAAGACTATAAAAACCCACAAAACGAAAATAATTGCACCAACTCGTCCACATATGAAAATCAAATACATTTTTAATTTCATATGTTATACTGATTTCAGCAATAAATTAAGCAACTAATTTTTGAAAATACCATAAACGAAGTTGGTCAAAAGATTCATATAAGATAAATATTCATAATAATAAAGATATGAAGAATGAATTTTACGATAATACATCTAAACATGTAGCAAAAAAGCATATCTTGAAATATACTAATGTAAAATGTGAAGAATCTAATTCTAAGATCGTTAAATAAATATGTATTAGTTAAACTAAATATTAGATTAACTTTTATCATTTGTTAATATTTTAATTAATACTATAGTCACTAAGAAAACACAATTTTTAGTGTTATTGTGATAGCATAGTAAGGTGAAATTTGGTACTTATGAATAATATTAATTTAAAGAAAAGAAACAATTGTAAACTTTTGGTACAACACAAACCATAGAAACAATGAGATGAATTTTTTGCGTAAAATTATGTACATACAAAGTATACTAGCAAATGACATTATACCTATGATTGAAGGTAATTACTAATATGCTGCATTCGCAAATTTTGCGATATGTTATTATAAGCTCTCTTTTTAACCGAAATGAGTATTCGCTTCCATCAAAAATCCATAACACGTTACAACGAATTAATCGCCAATTTTCATTCAAGCTTTTCTAAAGCAATGAATATTTACTTATATTGTTATAATTGATAATTATAAACTTTTTACTGTTGCTAATCATTCTTGCAACTAGGATTTTCAGACCAGTCTTTGTAACTGTTTAAAATTTCCCACTGGAACATAGTGATACATACACATATACCAATATGTGTAATGTATTTTTTACGTATATGGATCTTATACATAATTGGACGTTGTCTTCGATGAAACGACAAACACAAAATGAAAAAATTTAAGGCACATAGAACAATGGAAGTATTGACCAAATGTGGTTATGCAACGATAGCGAAAAAGAAAAACTGAATAGTTTCTAATATACTAATTACAACCTTCTTAATGAAGCCATACTCAGGGAACTGCATTTGGCCTTTCGTGTCGGTTGAACCGACATAGGTGCTACTAGAACATCGTCTCTAGATGGCGAGCCTGAACCACCATTACCCAGCTCCTAGAAAGATACACGAATATCTATTTATTCTACTCATATACACAATTTGTAAATGAAAATACCAGAAGCAATTGAAAACACAAAGGGCGCATTAAACGAAAGTACTTAGACATATATAAATAACATTTAACTTGCATTTAAATACAACTAATAGAAAGAAGGAAGAATAACTAATATAGCATGCAAGTTCATAGGTATATCGAAGAAAAAATGCTGGTATATATACATATATATAATTTTTCTCAATGCAAATATATTTTACAAGAAGAAAAGAAAAGCAAGAAAATAACAAAAAGGAAGCCAGCTTCAAATTTTATGTGTAAACAAAAATGAAAATAAAAGAAGAAAAGAAAAAACAAATGAAAGAAATTTGTTATTACAAAATATCTCTATAAAGGCCGAGTTAAATGTCAATGTTTTAACATTTGTAGAATCCATTCTGAAAGTATCGGCCAAATCATTTGTAAGATAAATATAAAGTTCTGTTTTTAATTTATGACACGAAGTTTTTTGATCCAGTCGAAACACTGTGTGACATCACATTCCTAAAATGAATTTTATCTATTGAAAAATATTTTATTTTACCTTTCTCTTTATTCCGTTTCACAAGAGGAGATGTTACAAAATTAAATTACTGTCTTTTACGTATTTTAAAATGAATATAAACGAAGTATTTAGTACTCGATTAATCAACAAATATTTGATAAAATAGACGTGTTATAATATACTTACGTGATAGAAATGAAAATTTATTTGTTAACATTACAGCAGCATAAACATAAACTGTATGATTAATTTTGTGTCAAAACAAGCATAGCAAAAAGGACAAAAATGACATACATTATGAATAAATTAATGCAACTCATAGAATAGAGAATCAAGCAGAATAATATATTAAGATGAATATAGAACAATATGTAATATTTAACATACAATAAATTAAAGTTCTGAAGTGTTTGCAGAAAAAGATGAACATAGTAGAAAAAGAAGTTGGTAAATATTTTACTTGACATTTAAAACTATGTACAAATGTAATGTCAAGCATCCAAAAATTTGATATAATTAAAATATGTACAAAGAATAATATTCCCATGGTTGCACAACCATGTCCTTTAAGGAAACTTTAGGCAAAATGTGGAATGAACAACACGGAAAAGAATAATAGTTAAAAACAAAATGAAAATTATGACAAAGAAGAATTCAATAAAGAAATTAAAAACTATTTTAAGAGATAACAATCTCCTGTCGTGAAATGAAAATGAATGAGGAGTAGTTTAGAAAGAATAAGCATATTCTGAGGAAAAAATACATGCGATAATGAAATGTCAACTAACGTTAATGTTATTGCAACTGGCAAGTCGCATCTGCGCAAGCTGTTGACTTGCTGGTGTGAGACTATTAGTTGATCCAAATGGTGACATCATTGTTGACATTGCCCTCTTCAATTTACTTGGAGTTTTATTAAAACTAAACGCTCTGCCGACTTTCATCCTTGTACGGGATGCAAACCTGAAGAAAACATTTGTTGCAAATTTATTTAAACTTAAGTTTCCAGAAAGAAAGAAAACTAAAGCGTCTATTGAAATTTTATTGTCCCCAAACAAATCGATATAATTATTATGTTTAAAAATCAACAATATCAAAAAATATCAATAAATAATGTTTGAATTACGAAAAACAGGGGAAAATAAATTTTCTAGCAAATAAAGGGACTTAGCAAACTTAAAGTAAAATCCCAAACCTTAATAAACCAGTTCAAGTAAATATTACACCATAACAATTTTAATATACATGCGAAAGGTGAATTATAGTTTAGCAATAATTTTGAAATTTTTTCATGCCGGACTTTAGGTCAAAGTTATTCCACAACTACAAATCTATATTACAGACAGAAGAAAATATGTATATGAACAGAATTTAATATAAAAAATCAAAATATTTAGAAATAATTAAATCTGTTGTAAATAAAAACACGAATGATTAAAATATATTAGTTACATACATTGTTACGAAGAGTTGTGCTAAAATTTTCAATGAATATACATGTATATATCAGACTATTTAACAGTTAAGAATTTTATGAATTTATGTTAATCATCTTAAACAGGCTGATATTATCAATATTATGCTTGAACTGGCCACACTATTTTCACAAAGCAATTTAGCTTTATATATTTCTTCGTCATAAAATGAAACTAATTAATTCAAATAAGCAAGGAATAAAGGACCAAAGCGAATAAAAAAAAGATAATCAGCCTGGTGCGAAAACTGACGGTAGTGGGACATGTAATGTGGTTTCACACATGCTATTGAGTAGGAACACATACGGGTCCATATACTCCAGGTAAAAATTATGAAATAGGCTCCTGCAACCAAACGAGTCGTCGCCCCATTATTTTTTGTTAACATGCAATAACAGGAAAAAAACAGTTTAAAACACCTAGTACTTTTTCCGTCGCAAATAGGCATATTGTGTTTTATACAAATTTATGTTTTCTGTATTAACTTTTGCCGTATATAATACTTGGATTAAAAGTGCAATAATCCTACAACTTTTAATCAGGGATTGAAACAGTTTTGGAAACTTCACTAAAAAAATTCTATATGAAACGGTTATAGAAAATTGAAAAACTGTAAACTTATTATGAATAGAAAAAAATACTTGCAAGCACTGCTTTCAATTACAATCCCAAAATCAGTTCTACAACAAATATGTAACAGTTTCATATTGATTTCAATAGTGTATTAGTAATGCTTTCATAATCTTTTTTAACGGAGCTGAAGTTTTCTTTATCGAAGAAAACATTTTTTGGTAATTTTAAAAATTGCTATTTGTAGCGAATTGTAAACTGTTACTTACTGGAATAACTTATATTAAAAAAACTTAAAATCTTTTAAAGCGCTTAGAGTATTTAAAGATCTTTATTTGACACTTATTACTGCAGGTAAATTTCACCAAGAAGTTGCTAAATTCTCAGTCTTAGAAGACAAAAATTTGTTCTGATGTCATAAATTTCAATATTTAGAGAGAAGCAAACACCTGTTTGCAATTTAGTTTTATATTAGCTAGTCGTATATCTGAAGGAAACCATTTGGTCATCAATTAATCATCAAGCGACGAAATTTTCATACTCCTGGTCAAAACACGTTTAACCCTTTCGCGCCGAGCGCCGCATATATGCGGCATCCACTCGACGACCTGTGGGTACGAGCGCCGCATATACGCGGCATCCGCGCCACGACTTTTGGGCATGAGCGTTCTGTTCCGTGACGGTACTTCGGCGGACGGGCCTGCCGTAGCGAAAGGGTTAATGAAGAATTTTTAACTACTTCTAAAGTTTTCTCTAAAATGCAAGTAACCACTGGGCAACTGGGTAAATACACAAGACAAAAATCCGTTTAAATATTAGAAAAAAAACTATAAAATCTGCAAATTTTACATAGGATCTTCGTGAGTAAGAAAAATATCCATTCTGTGGTCCTAAATTGATAAATTAGTCATTAGTTTGATAATTTCTAGTGAAATAGTATAAAAACACTTTGAACTCATTTTTCTTAAAATCGTATCTTAAAAAATGACTTGAGTATTACTCAAGTACATATTCAAGAATTACTATGTACTTGAGTATATTACTCACTTTTCTTTTAAAAATTTTATAAACATTGCTGAAATATGATCAAATATCGTATATACGAAGAATTCTAACGAAAAAAAGATTTGCAATTGTGAAAAATTTCATAAAGTAAGTCCAAAACCGAACAATTCGACAGTAGAATATCCCCTTACTTTTTTTAAAACCGATAGTTCCATTTGAAAATGGTTTGAACGACGACTAAAGATATTATTGAAAGTATATATTATTAATTTTGTAAATTCGATGTTTACGTACGATACGAATCTTTGTTATACAATGACAACACTTGTATTATTTCCCAGTTGCATTTGTTAAACCTCTTTAATTATGAGTTCTACTACACATAAAAGATAAAATTGTTTTGTGAATTATAGTAATATTGAACACTGCAGGAAGAATCTATATAATCATATTTAGAATCTGCATTCCTTTCACTAAGCCTCTTTAGCTATGTAGGCAGTATATCAGGAATGACTCATCGACAGTGAAAAGTACAAAAATGATTTTCTATAATAAATGGAATAGATCATTCATCTGTAGTAAAGTAATTATAATAAGTCCAAACTTGCTCAATAGGAAGAGAACAAGCATTCAAATAACACTTACTATTTCAATCGTTGATATTCTGAAAATAAGTGAAATAAGTTTAATTATTGAATTGATATAAACACTTTAGTTCTCATCTTTCACATTCAGTGTGGATGAATCATCTCTAATACATATTTAAAACGAAAAATCTAAACCCGCCTTTAGAACGTATATCAAATGGCGATAACACAATGACTAGACTAGAATTGCATAGAATATGAAAAAGAACTTTTTGACTCATTTTGGTACAAAGAATTTACAATTTTCGAATAAACTAAAGATATTAAAAAAATGTTTTTACCAAAGTTATTTTGTATGAACGAAGACATAATATGGTATAAATAGTAGTATAAATAAAGTGTTGAAACAGTTTTGAAAATTAAGTTTTTCTTTAATGGAATGCTACATTTTTTATTCATAATGTTATGGCTCTTTATATTTCATTTTATGGAAGATTATATAATAATCTATATTATTTTGCATTGCATTACAAAAATCTAATTTAACTTTGATATCTGTCCCAGTATCTTATCAATAAAAAAAGTATACTCCTCTACACCAAACAAGAGTTTTAAAAACTTTTTACATATTTAGTTCCTTTTGAAACATTCAAACGGTTCTAATTAGTATTAAATAAATAATATCTATATACTTTTTAAAGCAAAATAATCTTTCTAAAATCAAACAAAACGACTCAAATGTTTTGGGGAAAGCTATGTCAGAATAATTAATAAATTAATATTAAGTCAATATTAAATATATATAAGAAAATTGTATTCAATTTTTGTAACCGTAATTTATGATATCAATTCTGCAAAACTATTTTACTAGTGCAAATCATTGAAATAGTTCAATCCCTGATTTTAACACATACATTCTATGAACAAACTGAAGTACCTACAACCTAACAAACTTTTACAATGCAGCAAAGTATCATAAAGTAAGCTATGCTAAAAGTATAAATACTAACTAATTAATTATTTATCTGTTTAATATATAATAATACCCCTAAAAATATTTCTCTAAGAAACTGCAAGTATTGTGTTCATGATAGCATTGTAATAAATATATTATTTTTCGGTTATGTATACGATGATTTTAGGTTAGACAATACACTTACAGTTACAAGAGAAATATAATTATTCCGAATATTAAAGATATACAACAAATGTAGATTAGACTTTTTACTACTTACTTAAATGCTTTACTTAATGTTCCTAATGCTACATCACTTGTGTCAATTTCAAGTTGATGTGAATCTAAACTTATCAAGAACGTATCCTAAAACATAAAAATGTATATATTAATCATAAAATAACAGTATATTGGAGTTAAATACTTCATATAAAAGATATTGAAACTTACTGCATCAGCTTTACATACTGTATTAGCCATTTGTCTACACAAGGTTCGTAAATAATTTGTCTTGTTTACTTCCTCATCAGTAATTGTAAATGAAAACAGTTTCTCTTTTAATTCTTGATTACTTCTTACCATTAGAGCAAATACTTTATGGCATTCTACAAACATACCAAGCATACAATGTACTTTGTGCAATTAATAAAAAATAGTTATTTTAAAGTGGCCTTTTAACATATAAATAAATATAAAATTTCTTATAAATGTAAATATAATTAACAATTTTAGAATAAGTCTGTACCTGAGAGTCAGACTAAGCCAAATCCACTTTCTTTTTAATCGATTTCTATAAGCAATGTATGAGTGCTCTTGTTTTCTGCTCTACTGAAAAGTAACAAAAATGGACTTGTGTTAGTAGTCTGGCTCCCAAATACTGAAGTATGATCAACACCTCAGTTTACGAACTTACCATCAGTTTCTCGTATATCCACGACCTTCTTTATCGTACTAAGTGATAACATTTTGATATGTTTATACGGTTTTCCCTGACTTAATTTAGTTGTATGCAGTCCGTTTGCTGTATTTGGAGTCTTTAACGAGTTAAAAGCTTTTGATCTTTTCTTACATATTTCAAGAGTATCAGTAAACAAGAACAAAACTAAATGATCGCCACGCCCACTTAAGCCCTCACTAAGTTCCATCACGTCGCATTTACCAATAAATGACCGATGTGAAGAAACTAAATGCGGTGGACAGTTATCAATTTCATTGAAAATGTCAAACATAACTAACTGACCCTCAGTTTTCCTTTTATCTTCATTTATGTACGTCATGACTTCTTTAATACTGCTAATGGATAATTCCAATGCACTATGATCTGGATTATTTTTATTCGTGTGTTTAAGAATATCTGTAGTATGCAAATATTAATTATTATAATTAATTATAATAACTTATTTAATAATTGAAATTAGTAAATTTACCGTTTAGTAATAAACTAATACTGGGCAATCTTTGTACTGGCTTAATCAGTAATTCCTTCAAACTTTGTCTGCCACATTCAGGTTTTGTCTGACACACTTTCAGAAAAGCGTGAAATCGTGGTTTATTCTGATCACATTGATCAAGCATCTCCTTCGTATTTTCGAAGAAATTGACATATGGTGGATACGCCTTGACTAGGTCAGGTGCAAACTTCAAAAATATATTACCTATGCTTATATCTTCCATCCAATAAGTGGCACTATATCTCAATTCTTCTAACATTTTTTTGTGGACTTCATAAATGGGTGGAAAATTTCCAAATATAATTTTAGCTTCTGTACCATTTAACAATTCACCACTAGTATCTATGAGATCTTCCAATGGTGATTTAAACAACTGAAAAAATAAATAATATTGTACTATAAATATATATAAAGTATTATTTGCTTGAGCACATTGCACATTATAATTCGTCAATATATTACCGTCATAATTGTACTAAGAATTCCAACATAATTTGACTCCGTTTGTACTAATTCTAAGAAAACTTGATGACGCGGAGATAAATTTTTCCTAGTGTTGTCGGTATTAACAGCTTCCACTTCTGGAATATCTGATAATTATTAATAATTCAATTTTGTATTATCTTCCCCTTCGTATGGTTCATATAATATGTTATTACTAAGATATGCAATTGTTAGCGCATGTTAAATAAAACAATACAAAACATAATATTTAACTTAATAAAATAGATGAACCACAAAGGAAGGGAAGATGTTATGGGACTGTTAAAAAAGCATCCAAATATTTCATAAAACGACAGTTAACTAATAATTGTAGAAAATCTTTATAAAGTAGTGTAGATTTCACTATAAAACCAATATAGAAATAAATACATAAATCTTAAAACTAACTTACCATCAAGTAGTGGTTTTTCTGGACTTGTTGTACAATCCAAGAAACTTCCACTAACACTTAAATGCCCTGCATCACTGATACTAGATCGTCTTTTATGCAATGCTGGTGAATCTGTACCATTTTGAACCAGACTAGATAAAGTTTCTGCCAAGCGTTTACGTTTCCGTCTTGTAGATGCTGTACTGGGAGTAACAGCTTGCTGACTATCACGTCTTGCTGTTACAGTTGGCGATAGAACGGATTCCAAATACTATATATAAAATAAATCATTAAATGAGGAAGTGTATATAATAATCTTATTATACTTACATCTTCAAACAAATATTCCTTCTCATCAGCAGCACCTTCATTTTGAACAGATGTCCAAAACCATTCAGCTTTAACAATGTGAGCTCTCACAGATGCTAAATCGGGTAATGCATTTACATTTGATTCATCTACAACCTGAAATAATAAGAATTATTAAGTATACAGTACAATATCACTTTCAGATAACTAAGAACATACGCTATAGATGTTTATTAGAACGTAACATAAAATTTTCTTTTTAATTTTCTTTCTAATATTACATAATATTACAACACAAAATCTATAATGATAAAATATATTATGGAAATAATAAAAAATATATATATAAATAATTAAATATTATTTGAAATTACTGTTACAGATTTGAAAACCTGTTGACACATAATGTCACAAAATGAAAGACAATTTTTATATTTATATTAATATTAAATCACATTAAAGAAACACACAATACATATAGTACACATAAACAAATAATATACAATAAATAATTTCTACATTTGTAGATAATCCTCTAAGACTTCCATTCTCCCATACTTGCAATGTACTTTTTCCGTGCCTACAACTTAACACTTAACCACATTAGCTACCAATCATTAAGTTATAATACCACAACCTACACAACTTTCTATTAAAAAAAGTAAAAGTACCAAAGGTAATGTTTTATCGTCCTGTTTCTCCAGTTTCAAATCATCACCTTTCAAAGGGCAATGTTTAGAAGAAACATTTGAGTATTTTCCATCTGATGCAAAGATATTTCTTGAGCCATGTTTGGACTTCGATATTTCTGCTACCTTAGCAAGTACAGGAAGTGGACTAGGTAAAGGAGTATATATTTGCCTTTGTTGAATTTCTGAAATTTGGTGACTAACCAGATCATATTGTTTAAGTGCTGGAGAAAAATTTAACTGATTAAAATTGTTTCTTTTCATTTTTGTATGAGAACTGTGCAAAAGAGGATCATTTAATTCTGAGCCATATTGCCCTACTAGATTCGGATGAGAATGTATTTTCTTAAATTTGAATTTATCTGAAGAAGTAATTCTATGAATATTGACATAAGACTTGGCTTTGCATTTAACGTATCTTCTTGGAGTTGTAATCTTTTTGCTAAGGAAAAAAGAATTATGTAGACATTGTGTGCTTTTACAAAATTTCAATAAATGAGCTGTACCACCAGAGCAATGATTGTTCATGTACCGAGTAATTTTTTTTTTACATAATGTAGATGATTTAAAATTATAGAATTCTGATTGAGTATGAATATTACCATTATTAATATTCTTATATTCGTTTAAAGCAATATCAGATACAATGTTGCCAATTCTTTTGTTATTGTAATCTAATGAAGATGTAAAGGTAGGATATTTCCCCAATAGAGTAGATGGAATAAGAACATTTGTTCGTTTTAATGCTGTTAAGTCATTTGTTGGTGTTATGTTAAAATTAGACTTTGTTGTGGACATATCAATACCAGAATCAGTTTGTGATATTGATAACTTAGATGTATTGTGAGATTCGTCTGGAAAACTTAGATAATCATTTAAATTATCATCTATATAGATATCTGAATCTTGACTAATATCATCTAGTATGGAATGATTGCATACATTTTCTTTGCATTCTACATATTGATGAATCAGAGAACAAAAATTACATGACAAATGTCTACTACTTTGTTTCTTGATGAAATTAAAACATCTACTGTTGCAAGTATATGAAGGACCTACTTTTTTTTCATTAGGTATAGTATGAGTATATGGGTTATAGAAAGTAAAGGAAAATGGTTTCGTTTCCGTATAATGGTGTGGAGTATAATTAGGATTTTTAGTACATGGTAGCATATCAGAAGCACTGAAGTTTGATTTCTTGTACTGATGACTTCCTATATGTGTTACCTAAAGAATTTAGCATTCTTCTAGATATCATATGTTTATGTTTACGTTGTATGATCTATATAATATCCATTAAATATCCAATATTTTATTATAAGCTTACCACATGTGTACAATTAGGATCATCAATTTCTGTAGATTCACCACCTTGCTGTTGTAAAACTTCACACATATGACGTTTTTCTTCTTCAGGAAAACCGAAGAAACATACTTTTGCACCAAAAAATGGTTTTAGTTTATAGGTTGCAATCTGTATAAAAATAATGATTCTGAACATGAAATGTAATATTTATCAACTCTTAATTACACTTTTCCGTATCCCTTAATGAATAGTTAAATAACTTTACCAAAAATAACTAGTAAAAATTAAATAAAAATAATTAATTTAGCATTTTTATAATTATCACTAATTATATTATTACCAATTCTTCATTATTTCCATAATTGGAAATATCGTCTTTGGCATTCCAGAGAGCTATCACCCACTCCATGGACATAATAGGGACCCTAAATGTGACAGCATACCGGTACTTATCTCCACCACAACAATTGGCAATGAGATGCGTCACCTTTGCACCCATTTCTTTTCTGATACTTCCACCCATATTGTGTATCATATTAATTAACTTAGTCTAGAATAATAAATCAAAAATCTTATTAAAAATTTAACTGTTGTCTAATGTGAATCAAGAATTTAAAACTAACCAATTCATCTTTTTTCCTGAATCCAGTAAACACTACTACTGTGCCTACCATGGCTTGTGTATACATTGGTCTATTAATACTAGGTAACGAGTCCTTTCTTTCTGTCAATTGCAGAAGTGCCGTCGGCCCCAAAATTCTATAATGTAAGCAGAAATCAAAGTGTTTCTATTATCTTAACCCATTCGCAATGGTAGCAATCTTACATGCATAGGCCCAAACAGTGGATATAGTAAAAGAACGTAACAATGGTTTCTATATAACAAGGTGTATTTGACCCAAAATATAATAAAATATTGCAACAAATTAAATACAAGAAATATAATATTCTTAGTGAGTTATGATAATTATGTTTTTCACTTTTTATTTTTATTTGTTATAATATTGTTTGTGCCAAATGATATCCATTACATCTTTGATGTACCAGACCAAAGGCCATACAAATGTTCAGTACAACTTTGACATACTAATACATTATTCACTGCGAACGGATTAAATAAAGCAACACAATAATGAGATATAACGAACCTATGAGCACTTTTATGAAGAGCATCATATTCAGGTCCCTCAAAACTTTTTAATATAAAATAAGTACAATATGCCGTATCTTCTACATATTCTAAACCAGTTTTTGATTTGAGAACAGGTACGTTAAACTGCTGAGCAGCAGCACCAAGCGCAGGATCATCACCAGCTGCACCAATTAAACATATTCTTTTCTTACGTGGTATAATCACAGCTGAAATTAAAAGAAAAATAACTTCTTAAGTATTAATTATGTAACATAGTTCATATTTTGCTGATTTATTTTAATTGTTCATGCATATTGATTGAATAATTACACATAATTTCATAAAATAATTCATATAAATATCTCTATTTTTAAAAAATTATTAGAACTATATTTATGATTTATTAGCATTATATTAAATAATTTTCTATGTGTACAACATATAAAAATACCTTATAATTTTTGTGAAATTTAAATAACTGACAGAAGAAAAAAACATGAGACATTAATGGTAATATTTACTTTCTGAATTATTTGTTTCAGATTATTCTAAATATCATAACCACAAATTATTCAAACAATAATCACAGTTGGAAAGAATGGCAATTTTAAAATAATGACTCATAAAAGCAATAAATGCATAGAACTTGACAATAAAATTAATCCTTTTACATTTACCAGTTGAAAGTGCAATAAACACCTATTGTCACAGTCCTAATCTTGTTTCACATAATAGGTACCAAATCACCCTCCTATATTCCTTTCACTTTTATATCTTAAATACTCCATAAACAAGAAAGTACATATAAATAGTGACTAACCTAATACAAATACAAACATTAGATATATGAATATACAATATTTAAAATAACGTTTTTATTTATTTATTCATGAGTCACTAATTAATAAACAATTTAATGATAATATTTCAAATGATGTTTGTATGTCTTTATAGCTATATTAATAAATAATAAACAGTATTTAGAATAAAATTTCAAACTAATAAAATTTAGCAAAATATATGTTTACAAAATTTTATGTTTTAATTTGTATACTAATAAACAATGAATATGAACAATATTTAAATTCAAATATTTTGTTTTGCTAGTAATTAATCATCAAGTATTACTGAAAATTTAGTAATAATATTTTTCAACATATGGTTAAAAAAGTTTTTAAACTGTACTAGTATACAATAAAAATAAAATTCTTACAAATTTGATGCATGTTTAATTGTTATTAATAATAACGAAAATTTGACAAAAATATTTTTTAATAGATATTATAAAACAGTTTCATAAATAAATTATAAAAATGAAATATTATAAAAAATATGTCATATTATTATTTCACTTTTCAAATAAAATAATCTGTAATAAACAATATGTTTTACAAGTGATAGTGACTCTTTTATATGTAAAAATAAGTTAAGCGAATTGAGAATAAATATTAACGTATTATCAATTCAAAACAAATAAATGTATAACGAGTTATAAGACAATTTGTGTTAGTATTTTGAATTGACAAATTGTACATTTCTAACGTAATTTTGGAGAATAAGTCAAGGCCGAATTTACAAGCAACCATTAACATTCCTTTAGTGGTAAATTCAGAATGTTATGCGAAGATATATTACGAAAATAACAATTATTATGTTTTGATTTACTACAAATCACGTCCAGTGACAGATATAAGACACTAACATTGTCGCGTGAGTTTTGATAAAGAGTGAGGTAGGGTTAGTTACTACAGGTGCTTACCGTGTAGACATCAATTAACAACATATGTACATTCCTAATCATGATATTAAAAATGATAATACTGGAAGACTTACATTCATTCCTAACTGCTTCTTCACTATTTATATCACTGATACTGCTGTGAACGCTTTGCTCTTCCATTTTGGCCGTTAGTTACAACATCGTTCTGCTCGTACACTCTTCTTCGTACTGATTCTTCGTATTGGAAGCGCCTCCTACAGGCGAATCCAGCGAGAAAAAGAATTCGGAAAATACGGGAAAACTGCGGAGTTTGATGACGCAGCGTATGACACCCTCAAATTATGCGGACAAAACTCAAGCTCAAACCCCAAACAGGTCTTTCAGGTATACTTCTTTTCTCAAATCGTACAGTACACGGAATTCTTCAGACATGTGTGTGCGTGTATGACATATGTTTACATATATATGCTTCGCTGTTGGCACTGAAAGGCACTTATCGTCGGCATTTATTTAAAATCCATTATGAACATAACATTCGTGTGGTCCATAGTCATTCAACTGAATCTGACATAACTGTCATGGAGTTGCACGGATACATAATTATTAATAGTACTACAACTTTAGTACTTTTTTCGATCTTTGCTTTTAATCCTTTTACTTTAACTGTATATTTATTGTTAATTATGCTTCTTTTTTTATCTATAGCATGAATAAACAATGAATTTCACTTACTTCAGATTGGTATGAACAATTTATAAAGAAATTGATAAGTTCAAGCTCAAATGAAATATCTATATATCACTGCAATAAACTTGTTTGGAACTATAGTTTGTAGAATATTAAAAAATAATATATATATATATATATATATATAGAGAACAATCTATTATGAGAAATACTTTAATAATATTTGTAGATTAGAAATACTTAAAACCAATAATAAATGACAGCAACAGATCACACGCGCCGTTAATATTACCATTGGAATGAAGTTATCGATAATATAACATATCTGTACAGTATTTTACGTCACGTGGTACCAATCCTTTTTCACTATATCTTCGAATTATATAAATGACAACTGCTATTGCAAAATTATATTTCTATATAAAAAAATGTATTAATAAATGAATTATACTGTAATTTTTAATAAAGCAAATTATATAAAATTCAGTAGTTTCAGTGGCACATATTATATTATTGAATTTTTTATTTAAATATGTGGTAACATTGAATTCATGACATGTTCTCTGTATACACATTTAAATTTTCAAAAAATGGAAGATTAAATTAATTTAATTACTATCTTAACTGTATAATTATTATATTATCAAATATAATGATATTTAGAAAATAAATAAATAATGATATTTATTATATTAATGTTGCCAAAATTTAAACGAGTTAGTATCTCTTATATTCGATGTAAATTATTTTACAGACATTAAAAATGCTAATTATGTATTTCATTAACGTTTATTCGCGTTTTAAAAATATAACACGCACATACATATGTATATATGTAAAGTTAATGTTACAATACAATTTTTACAAGTCAACATATCAATAACCGATTATTATAACGTAAATGTACACGTATTGAAGAGACGCAAAATTATTAACTATATGATAATTTATAAGTACATTAACGATGATGTTTACATTTAATGTACAATTATTTGTATTTTTTTATCTGATTTATAAATAATTTATGATTTCATCAAAAAATTTTTATTTTATTAACTTTCTATGTAAATGAAACGAAGCACTATTCATTTCATATATATATGTTCAAGAAGAATAATTACCTTTGATAATGAATATTTTGTTTAAAAAACTCAAAATATAATTTTATATTACTTAAAATTGTTAATATTATGTAATATTTGTCTAATAATCAGCAAATATAAATAATGAGTAACATATCCAAGGTATTATATTTTATATCATATACTATTAAACACTAGTGTGCCAGTTTGTTTGGGAAGCGAATATTGACTTATTTAAAAAATTTTGCATGCTTTAAAGAAATATATAATTTCTCGACATACTTAAATAAATGTCAAACTCAGGCACCATCGGTATGTTTTAAGAAACAAAAGCGTATCAATGTATATAAATCTATACATATTTTTTACAAGTATTTTATCTTCGTTTCGTTTCAGATTTAAATCTAAAATTTGCCTAATGTACGTTAGCCTTAGAACTATAAACAGAGTAAACAATTTATATGAAAAATTACATTATTTTGGATACTACATATTGAACGTAAGAATAAGTAATTTTTATTTTACATTTACCTATGTATTAAAAAATATTTTATTCGCATACTTGATAAATATACTATTATAAAACTATGTTATGATTTAAAAGTACAAAAATGGTTGTACCATTTCAGGGTTATATTATCTGCGTATTTTTAAATAAAAGCACCATATTCAAAACACGGTTTCTATATTGATATCACGTTACAATACTTATTTAAGTGATTTTGATTAACCTTTATTAATCGAATCCTATCAATATTCTACTACACACAACTATCTAATGGTAAAAATAGTCTATAAATTTTCTGCTTGTACAGTTATTTTTTTCAAAAAATATTGAATACTTAAAACGGGCGAACATATTCTTTATAAATAATGCATAATTAAATTAGTCATTTGAAAAATAATACATTTAAATTTGTTCTGTACTATTCACCTTTGTAATTTCCTTGGTACACTAAAATAAAGTTTCTATATTATTCCATTAATTTTTCGCTACTTTACATTTTGGTACCATTGATTACTTTAGTCATAAGTTATAGCATAACTTAATGTTTACAGCAACAGAAACATTGCTTGCAATATATGCATCTATATAACATTTAAACAATTAATTATGAGGTAACTTGTAAAAAAATTATATATATAAAATTAAGAATAAAATAATTATTATTAATAAAAATCATCGAATGAACATTTCAAACAAACTTTTCTGTATAAAGTATGAAAGTACTTTCTGACTATTGTAAATTCTTCAATAAAATATAAAATTCGAATTGGATAATAAAGTATCCTTTAAAACATAGGAACTTATTATTAAGAATGCAAGTAATGATAATGAAAAACTTTTGAAAATAGTTGCAGAAAATGTTATAAATAATCTATGTGATTTCTGTATGTAATTCATGCATAATACATATTCTAATTTATATATAATAATCCATAATCGGATTTAGTTTCTATGTCGTAAGTCGTAACAGATAATTTTATGTTGTAGACAGTGTGAAATCATACCAAAGAAAGGCTACCAAGCATAGCATTACAATCCATATCAGCAAATCACATAGCTGTATGAAAATATTTCTAAACATTTTTAAGGAGATTGCACAACATTTTTGGTCAGAATGAAGAATGCGATTATGACAACACAGGTTATCATTTGGAGTGTAAATTTTCCTCTTCATCGTCGCTGTAGTCATCACTCAAATAGTAATTACTCCGTGAACATTCGTAACGACCAGTCTTTTTCGGTGGCGGACTGTACAAAAGATCATAAGGATTATATATATTAAAAGTGACATAAATAAATAACACTTCCATATTTGTACTTCCACATATTTGTACTTTACTTAAATAAATATTAATATTTGTCAGGAATAAAGAAAAATTAAATGTATTTTTAATAACAAGCATTGGTTAAGTTGTGTATTATAGCTTAAAATTAATGTATTAGACAGTGGGATTGTATACTAACACAACATGCTGCAAATGGGTGGTGTGAAGTATTGAAGGTTTTCATATAGAAGCAGTACAGAATGAAGTGGTGTTGCATGTTAGTCAATGGACTCAAATGCTGTGATGTACCTTGTCTGATCTTCATCATTATTGCTGCTATTACTGCCATTTGGACTGCCATCTCTTTTGGGACTTGCTGGTGGAGATAGTGCTTGCATTAAACGGCCTTTACTTTCATTCCAAATTGTCGACTAGAAATAAAGATAATTAAAATGTACATGAGATAAAAATTCTCCATTTTTATTTTTATTTTATCTTCAGCAATAAATATGCAATACATTGTTTGTAACAAAAACATACATAAAATAAAAAACCACAAAGAAAAAATCAAGTTTTAAAAATAATATTTAAAACAAAATCTTTATTATGAATATTTGTTTTATCTGTAAACGTATTTTATGTAAAGAAATTTAAAAAGTAATCGATTATATGTATTAAACGATTGAAATATTGTTTATTCTTTTGTAATGCATATTTTGCAACGTACTAGTAGTATTGAATACAAGATAATTATCAAAATTATTCCTCCATAAATGCTACCCACCAATCTACCTTCTCTGCCAAATAGTAATAGGAAAGCATCTATAAAATCTCGAGACTTTTCTTCCCATTTGCTTATTATATCCATACGTTTTTCACCAATGTTCTCCATGACACGTTTACCCTTATCTTTCAGATCATCGAATTTATTTTGTAAACGGAATTTCTTTTCCTAGAATTACACATTATGCTACATAAAGTGTTACCATGTATTATATTTAAAAAATGTGGACTTACACTGAGGAAAGAAACATTAAGCTCTTTGGCACTATAACCTCGTGCAAGATTCCTTCTTACATATATATCATAATCTTTAACTATTCTTGCTACAATATCTGACGTTGATACTCCTTCAGTCCTTTGTGTAGCTACAAACATGCCTTTAGCTTTTAATGCTGCATAAACATCTGTGCTATCATCTGTCATATAGGGTATATCATCATGAGCAACGAAGTCAATCTATTTAATTAAATGTTAGACCATTAACAATCTATAAATATCTTTTGAAAAATAAAACTAATAGAATTAATCTTACTTTATGTTTTGTAAGAAACTCATCATCCAATTCCCAAGGAGCATCTCTAACTACTTCATCTACATAACGACAATGCCTTACAGCATCGTATCTTTCAATATCTGTCATGACTGTTCTGCCTTTCTTACTATGTGTTAATTCATCGTTACAAACTGAAATGTAATACAGATTATAAATCCAATAAAAGACAAACTACTTTTCCTAACACTCCATAATTTTTCAAATTTATATATTTAAAAAATAATATTTATATAATATTTACCTCCTACAATAAGGTATACATTAGGGAAAATATTCTTTGCTTGTAAAAGTTGTCTTGCATGTCCTTGATGAAACAGGTCATAGATACCATCTGCGTATACTCTGATTTTTCTTGGTGCTGGATTACAAAATATATTATCATTGTAAATAAAATAGTGATGCTGAATAAACTTTTATTTCAACTAACCTTTGCCATTTTTTGCCATTTTTAATGTAATACATATATTATAATCACATGCATTTCTTTCCGCAAGTGCTTCAGGATCATCACTAAAAGGAGCTTCTTTACAGATTGACTAAAATATACCCAAAAATACATTAGTATCTTAATTAAAATTATAAGGAATACGTAAAATAACAAATATAACTTTAAACAACTAACAAAAATATGTTTGTTTACAAGTATTATTTCTACAATATGAACTGTATGCCATTATTTATATTCTTAACTAAGTAATTACAGTATTCTGCAAGAATTTATTAAAAAAAAAATTACATAAAAAAAGACATTTATGCTAGCATTTCATATTTTATTTTATTATATATAACATGTATAAATAAGATAGTTTCAATTATTAAAGTTACAGTAGAAAAAGTTAATATTTAATTATATCATATTTAATGGTATAAAAATTATTAAAAAAAAAAGTAAACTCACTGGAAGTTCTTTGTGGTAATTTGAAATTTCACTATTATGTTTTTTTAGTGAAATTTGACTTGAATCATTATTCGAATTCCTGTTGGTCCCCCAAGTCATTGTCACCAGCTGTTAATATTATTGAAAAATATATTTTTTACAACAAAATACAAATTAATTTATACATATCACATTATCAAATTTTTCCAATTAAACATTTATCCAAATTCTAATTTTTGTTTGTAACAAAAAAGAAAAATAATTTCTGCAATTATAATAATATTCTACTGTACTAAAATGGATTTATTTTACATTAAAGTGTTAAATATATTTTATTCAATTCTTCATCAGAAAATATGTTTTAGAGTATACGTTAATATAGCTACTCATGAAACATTCCAGTAAGACTATTTAAGGAATGAAATATTCATGTATTATATTAATTTAGATACGTTCATGATCTTGCATCATATGATACCACTATCATGTGTTCTTACTTCTACATAGAAACTATGACATTAAAGACATATTATCTCTGACCGATTAAAGTTAATTTTTCAATGTAATAATGATCTTTTAACATAACATAAGACATAAATTGCGTATCAATTCTGTACAATATCTTAAAGAATAAAATTAGTCCATATGATGTGTAATGCATATTATTCATATTGATATCTTATGTTAAATATGATAATTATACGTTGACACCAATTTAAGTAATGAATGAACAACTTATTAAAAACAAACTATCACATTTGATCATGCCCTAGATTATTTTCGACTGAAACATATTGTACATATTAATACTTACAGGATAAATTGGAGAATCTTCTTTAGAACAGGATGCATTTTCCCCATTTTGAATATCTGAATATGGTGTAGAATTCAGCATAGTTTCTTCTCTAACACGCTTTCTAGACATTTTTTATTGTTTCAGTATCGAATCCATAAAAACCCTATTAAACATAAGCAAATATGTGACACATGTATATAACTGTTTCTAATTAACACATATAAACAAAAATTATATAAAATATTTTATTTAGACTACATAAAACACAGTAATTGATTAAATTGAATGAAATATAAAATGTATAAATTTAGCAAATAGGACATAATAACACATTTATATAGTGCATGGCAATAACAGTAGCAAGTTTAAAAATACTGACATCACTCCATGTAATTTAAAAATGCAAAATTAAAGTTATAATCAAACTGTTTTTAAAAATATCATATGAATTACTTATTTTTCATTACTTTAAACTTAGTATACAAAAATTAACGAACGTTTTACCTAGCCTTTATAAGCTATCTTAAAATTATTGATCAACATGGTTAATACAGATTTAAGATTCCAAATCATTATCGTTATAAAAAATTTGTGAACAGTCGTATAATTTCAAGGAAGCAATGTAAGATACGCTAAATTTTTTTGTAAATTAATCATGTTCGGTATTATTACATGTTAACGTTTGATAAATATTCACTGACATACATTTAGTTCCTGCAAAGCACCTAACATGTCAAAAAATAAAATATGTTCCAAGGTTAAAAAAAGAACAAATGAAACAACATGTAACCCGGATAGTAAACTTGAATACAATATTTACAACGTAATTACAACTGAATTATACAAAAAACATACAAAACTAAGTCACTTGTTCAACCCGGCTTTCTATAATCTACTATCATGTGAATTATTTATTAGACATACATATATATTTTCATTTAAAATTTTCATGAATTCCAATTTAATTGGCTGAACTTTTTCACGCCCTATTTTTTTTTAATATATACCGCACAACTACACTCATAAGTAATAGGATATGACGAAAAATCGAAGTTCCGTTAAAAGTTTGTTTAACTCGTAAGTTTTGCTAGGTAATGGTACGAAATTTTGATAATAAAATTTGTAGGAAAAAATATCTACAAACATTTATACAAATTTTACATTTCATATTATTATTACTACATACTATTTAACAACTGATGCAGCAGACGTCTGCCACGACACTTGCCGTGGAAATTCTGCGCACTGCAAGCGTTTCAATGTGCAATCAGGGGCGGAATAACAGTACTATGCTACCCAAGTAATAATCTAGGAAGTATATATATATATATATATATATATATATATATATATATATATGAGTGTGTATTCTGCATTAGAGAAGTACGGGAATTACGAACGAGGGCAAGAAGCCATACCAATACCTTTATTTAAATTTAGTTTCGTTTTCGTAACAATCGAAAATAAAAGTTCCAAAATATCATGCTCCAGACTGTTTTCCATTGAAATACATTTTAAATTTATTTTTACCTGGAAGATATCTAACAAGATTATTAATTTTAATAAATTTGTTAATTTTATTATTATTATTATTGGAGTTAGTGTGATGGAAAATATTTCGACAACTGCGACACAAAATTTATAATTTTCATTTAATTTTTATTGAAAGTTTGAATATAACATAAAATTATGAAAGTTCGTTGATCGACAACATAATCCGATACAAAAATAATAGATTAATACAATGTACTGGTTTTTTTGAAATTCCCGCGTAAAATATGAACTAGAAAATAGAAGAAGCATGATACGTGGTCTTTTTTGTGGTTTGAAATAACATACTGTTTTAAAACGTACAGCTACGTTGTGTAGACGTCTAGACTGCTGAAGAAAATAAATTAATAATTGCAATATATGGTATCACGATTAATTAAACATTAATTTTACACAGTACAATAATCACTTTTAATGTATAAAATACGTTTAAATTACACCGAATATATACGACTAGATGTTTCACGATAGAATGAGCGCCAGTTACAAAAAGGGGAACACTGATGACGTAATATCGGATGATCAGAACGTCACATACTTGTAATATCACATGCGCACGTATATGTTTTAATTCAGAAGAAATTTATGATGATTAATTGCCTTAATACCTACATATTCAAGATAAAAATGTTAATACACTTTTAGTATTAATACATGCAATTATGTTTAAATAGTAATATGATAGAGGTAATACTTTTACTATTTTGCCGATACATATAATTGAAATTATCATATTATATGAAATTCACGACTGCAGAAATAATACGAATTAAATTAATGGAAATTTCCATATCTATATAATATTTTCTTACAGACCATACTATATGTGTTTACTTTGCCTTAATAATGTATTGATAAAACTATAAATATGAATCATAGTAGAAAGTATATAATTATACTTACATGATTCAAAGTAATGTTCTGTACTTTTATTTTTCTATCAAGTGCTAGTTTATTTCTATAACTAATAATTGTTTGAAAGTTATGACATTAATATTTTGCTTCTAAACGAAATAAGCGCTTGTTTATAAATTAAATAATTGATATGTTCAAATTTATAATAAAAATAAGCATCATTTTCATTTGTCAATTACATATTTATATGAGATAGTGTCGGTTTATTTGACGAGTGAAGTTATATAAATGAGACTAAAAATATGAATGAATACATATCTAAAGAAATAGTTTTGTATGCGGTTCACAAGCTATTTTATTTTTCATCGTACTTAAACACTTTCAATAATATTGATTTAATAACACCACACAACGGATTATAAAAATTTCAGTTACAATTAATATGAAATAGCGAATTCACGCTGATAAAGTCATTTATTATATATAAAATATATCTTACGAAATACAAGAAGATTAAAACAATAACGTGTAATTATAATAAAAATCGATAATAAATCATGTTTTCCTTGTCTTTCATTTAAACCAATAGATTATAAGAAAAAAATTTATTTATGTTGAAATCACTTATTTTTAAAAAAATTAGAAAAAAATTTAAGTATATATATATATATATATATATATATATACATATATATGTGCATAGATTCATATATATTAGAATCACATATAAAAAACGTAAGTTTTTCGGCGAGAAACATGCAATATATTATTTAAATCCTCCATGTTTTAATTTCATTGAATTAAAACTAAATTGTTAGCAAAAATAAATATATATTTAATAATTGTTATAATTTTATTTCGTTAATAGTTAAATGCATGTATATTAAATAAGAAGCAAAATTGAAAACTTAGTTATGCATACAATTTTTTAACGATATACCATCAAAAATTAAATGTTCACGCAATAATGAATATGGTTTCCTTGTCAGCTTCTAACTCTTTTTATACTTGGAAAATTTTACTTTTTTGAAGTATAGAATATATTTATATATGTATGATGTTTAAAGGTAAAGCAGGACAATCAATTAAAAAGCTGAGATTTATTTTAAATAATAATTACTTTAAAATAATCTCTATATAATTATACGAATTATAACTTTACTTTTTCGCACTGATTTTGTTTCAACATTTTTCGTCACAATATATCGCACAAACAGTCCTTCAGTAGCTTCTAATGAAATGTTTACAGCCGCACATTACTTGTATTCATTTCGTAAGTACCTGAATGTACTTTTTATGTTGGTCTTCATGAAATAATTAATGAGGCAGTGCCTACCAAAGATCAATGATAATTACATTAATGTATTTATTTTTAATATCTATATACTTTGATATATATATACATATACAAATGAATATTCAATTATTATTTTCATCACATTTCTATATATATATATATATATATTTATTCATTTATTTATATGGTAATAAAAATTTTTTTTAAGGATTCTGTTGCAAATAGTCGTAATTTTTATAAGGGGATATATTTTGCATTGCAAATTTGCATGCATTAGTAAATATCAGCAATTATTGATTACAAATAAATAGCAACAAGATCAGGAAGTTGTAACACTACTCCACTCAGTCATTATTTTTTAACATCATTGTTCTTAATTCACGTTGTCATTACACAATAATCGGAAGAAACGTAATGCCCAGCATTGTCACCGTTTTCGATCATTTCAGTCATATCCCTTAATTTTACTGTTATTTTTATTTGTAGATGACATAATAACAAAATAAGTGTAAAGTTACAGCTAAATAAGCGTAATAAGTTGATATAAATTAGCTGTAAAATCATAAGGTTAAATACAATTTATATAAAACTGAAAATACATATTTTTTTCGTTTTTGTTTTATAAAACGCATCTCGATAAATTAAAGTTAGCAGAAAATGTAATATACTATACATTGTAATTTATCCAAATCTGAAAATTTTATAGAGCAGTTCATTACGTTTCATGTAAAAGGCATTCGTATACAGTTCTAACTTCAACGCGGTAATATTATTGACATTATTATTAAATAACATTTACTGCACCTAAATTTAATAATAAAAATACCTAAATCACAATATGTTTTGCTATCACGTGATAGCAACGAGTTGGTGTCTTTCCAGTCTATTTTTCGCAGTTTTATCATTCTGCCAAAGAAGTAGATTCAAAATATAGATAATTGGGACGAAGAGATCGCAGTGACAAAAACTTCTTCAACGTCCTCGGAGCAACGCTACAAGAAATTTAGAAATAAAATTTAGAAACGGTACGCAATTTACAAAGCTATAATAAAACGAAATTTAGCATCGTTCGGCTTTCAATGGCGCGAAATATAGTCTTATATAAATTTGATTATGTTAAAGTAAGTCCGTGTATATACATTATTTTGAGATATAATTTTTATGAATGATACGAATGGGAACAAATTGTAGAAATTTCGTCAATGCGAACTCACAAATGACTCAAATAATTTCATATCGTTAGTTTTATGTGCAACGTATCACAATTTGTCGAGTGAGAAGCACAAGTTTTATCTTATATAATTTGCAACAATTCCAAATAGTAAAAAATGAGATTGCTATTGTATCAAATTAATGAAATACAATTAACAAATATGCAAAATATATCAATTACGTACAGGTGTGTCTGTTCATACTTAGGCTGGCGTATGTTCCATAGGTATAATGTAGCTACCTAAAATTTGTGATTTCTCCATAAATTTTATTAAAGCAAATGTTTTTTTATCGTTTTATATTAAGGTGTTAAAGTTCTGGGGTAAAAGCAAATGGCTAATTAGTAGGCTATGCACTAAGTGCCTCATGCAACGCTTGCTGTTGATCTGCTGTCAATGCATTTATACATGCTTGGAACATAGACTCGTTGTTCTGAAACAAATAAAGTAAATAATTACTGCTTAGAACATCAAAGCACAATATGAAAGACAAATATTAACGTTTCTTATATTAATATTATTATACCTGTATTTGTCTAACAATACTAAGAATTCTACCCATGACAGGATTATCTATAGGTACTGCATCTTTAAAAAGCGCTTCTGCAAAGTAACTTATTAATCGAGGTAGATTAGCATTATTTGGTCCTAAAACTGTTACATGATTTGCTTCGATCAAATCACACAGATATCCATAAACGTGAGGTGCTTCATCTTCATCTTCTACCACTGGTAGCCAAGAAAGCCTATGTTTAAATAAATTATATGAAATATGAAGAATTATATAATTATTATGTAATAATAATTAATTGGAGATTTAGTACATAATAGATTAAGAATTTACCAATGAGGAAGTATTTCATCCACGTTGATTGCCTTATTATTATATTTAAGAATTTTTGTTACTGCAGAAATAGCGTTTTCAGTGGGATTAACATTTTCTGGTGATCTAGATTCTGGATCGTTTATAACTTCCATTAACCTAGGTAACGCTTCGGCACATGCCTGAGCAAATGCTTCTCCTCCATATTGCCCCAAAACGCCGCAACCATAAGCTGCAGCCTGCCTTACTTCAGCCGACTTGTCTGATACATATTGTATCATTGGTCGCAAAAAATATTCTTGATATTTTGCACATTCAGGTCCGCCAAACTCTATTACATCATCGAAAACGCATAAAGCCCACTGGTGATCTGACCAGGACCTTTCAGGACTTAATAGTTTAACAAAATGTCCACAAATTTGATCGAAGTAAGGGAAAAATGAAGATTTGTGAGTAATAAACAAAGCATGTAAAATATCTCCTATTTTACTTAATGTATATACATCTTCGTTATCTTCATCAGCAAGTTGTTCTTCAACAACCTACAATTTAAGTTAAAAATTCTTATTCAATAATACTTATAATACACTTATTCACATAAAATCAGTGTTGTGTAAAATCTTACTTCATCGTAATCTTCATCTTTACGCTTTTCCAACCTAGCTACTGCTCTTTCGAAATGTTTATTAAGTAACTTATCTAATATACGTAACAGTTCTGCCATAGGTTGTGATCCTAAACAACCTGCACCAAGTGTTTCAATACACTTAGCCAATGAATATAATAATTCTAGCAAAACTTCAGATTCGGGTTCAGTATCAATTGCTTTCAACAGATCGGGGCAGATATACGCCCACATACCTTCAAGGTATTGCGGACCTGTAGCCAAATTATTGGATATTGTAGTTAAATGTTTTTATAGTGTAATAAAAATAATATAATATATATTGCAATTAATTAACCTTTAATTTTTGCACAGTCAAGAAGATACGGTAAACTTGCAGCAGCCGCTGTTCTAACACCATCATGAAAATAAAATTTTAACATAGGAACCATTAGCTGCACTACTTCTTCGGCATAGTCTGCAAAACCTTCTTTTAATTCTCGTGCATAGCAAACTAACATTTCACAGGCAGAAGCCTTATCTTCTAAACCAGCTGTTTTGATGCCAAAGTTTTGTTGTTCTCCAAGAGAAATAAATTCCCAATCAAAATCATCTATACCTTCCATATCTTCATTATCTAATAAAGCAACTTCTGGTTTCATAGCTGCTGTACGCAAAACTGGACCCATTACCAACGGTAAATATTGTTCAAATTGTTTTCCTAAAACAGATTAAATCATTATTTTTTTTAAATAAAGTACAATTTGAATGCTATAGAATATACAGGATTTAAGTATGCACCAAGAATTTTACAAATTCGAGCCCAAGCAGATATGAGATAACTTGTTTGTGGATCATCATCTGGAAGATTTCCTTCTGAATGAGTTTTTAACAACATATCCATAACTTCACTGGCGTCTGCAATAAACTATATAATCGCAAAAAGATATACAATCATTATAATGAAATATCTAACTAAAATTTCTAGAAAAAATATAATGAAATCTAATTATTACTTTGTTAATTGTTACAATTTATAGTAAATAATAGTGATAATATACCTTTTCAGGTCCAACTGCAAGTCCTATAAGACTCACACATTCAATTGTTTTACCACGCAATATTTTGTGTTCTTGCTGATTCGCATTCTGTATAATATATTTTAGACATGGCATAAGTCTATCATAATATGTTACAAACTGTTCTTCGCATGTATCGGCTACTGAGGCAATAGTTGTAACTACCTGCAAAAGAAATATTAGCTCATGATTACTTTATTATTATATTATTATTGTTTCTATTATTTAATATTTTGTTTCTATTCAATCTACATTATCCTTAAGCAAGTATGTGTAATTGGTGTACATACTTGTTCCAACACAAGTTTAGTGCCTTTTTCAACTAACTCTTGAAATTTAGCCGTAAGTATTGATTCCAATTTAGCCATAATCGCATCTAAATACGGTGTTAGGATATTTTTTGGACAATCTTCACTGAAATTTACAAGTGCTGCACCCGCATGAGCTTGAACTCTTGGATTTGCATTATCATCCAAGACCATCAGTAAACCAGGAATAACTTTGTCATGAAATTTTTTTTCAAATATAGGTGCAAAATCGGACGACATTTGTCCTATTGCATTACAAGCCGCATATCTTACACGAGGATGCTAAAAAAATTCAATTAACAATAAAAAACATGTCAAGTGTAACTAACTAGACATAATGCAATTTTATACGTAACTTGTATGTTCCAAAACCATGATTGCTTAGTATAAAATACATAATAAACAATTTTCAGGAACCCCAAAAGATGTATTTAATGCATATTATCAGAACGATAACATGAATAAATATCAATACCTTTGTTTTACTCTACCATGAATGTAACGCTATTATATTCGTACCTGAATATAACTGCTGACTCATTCATGGTTTCTGAATTAATTTATGTATAAATAGTTAAACTTACAGGATCCTGCAAATACTGTATGACTCCTTCCATAATTTGAGGTAACATTGTTTCCATCTGTTTATGACAACCTTCACCAACAGCTGATATTGCCATAAGAGCAGCATGCCTAAATATGAGCACTTTATAAATATACGCTAAGATTTTGTAGGTTGTTTATAGAAACTATGTATATGCATAAATACAAGACGTTAATAGATATATGAATGCATAAATGTAAGTTCCGAAACTATGACAATAATAATGTGATATTATTGTCAACTCTCTTATTGAAAAACACCTGCCAAGGTCTCAAACTTCTAATTATCAAAACGATAGCTAGAATAGAGAAAAACTTGACAGTTATTCTATCACAGATATAACCCAATCATTTGCATTGAAGCATATAATTGCTAACATTTCTGTGACGTGACGATAGTCCATGCCAGAATAACATAAAATACCAAACAAATATTTACCTATATTTCCAATCGCTGTTATTTAGCATTGAAGGAATATTCTGTACAATCTGCGGTAACATTGTTTTACCACCTAAACCACACGCTAATCTGTCTAAAGCACTTTCGGCAACAACATTGTTACTATCATTATCATCATCAACAATTTCGTCAGAAAAACTCCACTTCTCGTCTTCTTCTATGTCTGTCATCATTTTTAATACCAATGGTACAAGAGATGCGATATATTTTCCGCCAACTTTACGTACCATCGCGGGAGCAGTTTCTGCTAAAGTTACTAATACTTCCAATGCTAATTGTCTCCATGGATCAGTCACTTCTTCATTAGAAAATATTTTCATACACATTTCCATTATAGTTTCTAATTGTAATCTTAAGAACTTAGGTGTTGATTCTGCCAAATCGATTAAAACTTTTAATAGAGCATCATCTTCCTGTTTTTCTACTGATTGAGCAATTACTTGTACAATAGCTGGCAATAATTCTGAGAAATGTTTTTGTATATTTTCTTCTTTATCATGTAAAATAATAAAAGCACCAATTGCTCTTACTGCTTGAAATCTGACCTACACAACAAACATTATTACTATAATAATAATATGTAACTTAAACAGTACAATTATGCAGAGTATCCCAAACGTAAATGACCAAATTTCACTAGTATAATATATAAGTAGAAATAAGAAAAAGATGTTATACACACATAGGCTTTTAATAAATAACACAAAAAGGTTTATTTATGGTTTCATTTCAAAATGTGTAACTCGTTTTAGCTCAATAAATGCATCATTAATTTATTGAATCAGTTTTTATCACAAATAGATTTCAGTATAATATTTACAATTATTCACAATTGAAAATGAAATGATATAAAATGCTAAAGTTTCACAAACCAAACAAATTTTTATGTCGAATTCATCTTTCCTAAAATGTCTGTCTAATCATTCTTTAGTCTAACAAGTCTTGTATTCTATGCAAAACACTGATCAAATTAAAATTACATTCATTAATAATAAAAAAGTGAAACTTTTAAGAGTCCAGTAACAAGATAACAAAAAAATTCCTACCAATATATCATTTTCAAGTAGTAAACATTTCCGCGAAAAGCATATTTGATAAAAATGCTGGTCTATTTTTTAACCGACTTCGAAAAAGGAGGAGGTTACTCAATTCGATCAGTATATATATATATATATATATATATATTTTTATATTAGTGTATTAGCAGCAAACCTGTTATTGTCTGTCAGTGTTACATTATTTTAATAACATTTTTAAATATCATTTGTAAATCTAAATGCACATAACAATTTTTTGTTTCTATCAATAAAATATACTAATGAAGTTTGATCATTTACTAACCTTAGAAGTTTCCAAATAGAGGTATATACAATAAAGTCTTAATTATCCAAAGTGAAATGGACCAAGCTTACAATAGGCAATTCAAAGTTTGGATAATATAGAAAAAAATTTCATATAGAATAATTCTTTTATTAACTAGTCGAAACAGTGGCACTAAAGATACAAGGCAACAAAAACAATATGAGGTGATCAAGTACATCTTTGAGTTAAATAAAGAGAAAATCACTCTATACTTTGTCAACTCTTTGAAATTCACGATAGTATTCTTTGTCATGAAACAGGAGTAGCTATAAGATTGTCGTCCAATATAAAGTTCATGTTCAAATAATATGGAACCTCGTATTTAAATTTTCAAGACTTCATTGTTTATATGTTAATCAATTTATAACATTAACATTTCACCATTTTATTATATTAATTGACATCAAGTGCAAGTTATTGCATATGTAAATGCATTAAATGCATTACAAGAAAATACTGAATTTATACGGTTTACAAAAGAAATATTGACATATTTGTCTCTATGTTAGAATCAATAAATTATTCCTACATATTGAATATTTGTAAAACACAGATAAAAATTTAATTCAAATAAAATAATCCTATTAAATAACCAAAAAATATTCTATCGTTTATTAGACTAACGAATGAAAGTGCAAAAATTGGCAAAATAACATATTCTTATGAAAACAGACTTCATTATATTTGACAATTCATTTTGTGACTTTATTATTTTTTCTATTGTATAATAATGCTATAGATATTTTTCATATAAAGTTGTGTGAACATAGCCTCAAAATTTATGGAAAATATATCTTCGACAACCTCTTAATTATTAATATTTTGTTGTATAGTTTTGTATTATGGAATTTATATTACTTTATTGCAGAGGTGTCAGTCCAACTTTGTCATCATCTGTTAGACAGATTGTGTTGCGCATGAACAAATATTAGCCATGAGAAAAAAAGATTGCATTTTTATTCACAAGACATAGCTGCTTTGCTTAGAGTTTTCATGTTTTCTGTATATTAAACTGCGCAGAATGCGATTACAATGATGATTTATACTTAGTTTATTAGTTCGAAACAATTTATGCTCTACAATAAAGGTATGAATGATCCTAGAATATGTACTTTCTGCATACTTTAATTCGAAATTGGCGTAATTTTACATGAAATGCATTTATAACCTTATTATTTGATAGAAAAAGGTTGTCTCATATAATGGCATCTATATTGATGAGTAAAGGTTATTATGTAATTGAACTATCTCATTTTCTTTTGCTAAAACGAAAAATAATAGAACTTTCTTGGTTATCTAATACATTTAATAATATATATAAATTAAAATCATCGACTTATTATTTTTAGATATTAAAAGCCGTAATTTAGTGCTAAGTGTTAACTAATTTTTGTATGCCCCGTATCTGTCCGTAATTTAAAACTTCACAAGTCACAGTCATCAGAAGGCATTTTTTTTTATAGGACGATTCTGTGACGAGAAACTTAACTACTCGAATCTCGTGTATCCATATCTTCCAAATTAAATAATGAAAATATAAAAAACCTTTATACAGGGTGTTACCTGTAACGCTACTCACGATTTTTCTCCCACTTGCAGCCACCTTACGAAAAAAAGTTTGGAACAATATTTGCAGGGTATGAGAAGTGCACAATAGATATTAGTAAAGCAAATTTTGAAAACAATTTGTTTTCTTCGCAAAGTCAAGGTCACCTTGGGTTTTTTAAATAGGAACATACATTTTTATTTATTCATAGCTTTAGAGGATATCGAGACGAATTCAAAACATATATTACATATTTTTATTAACATGTTACTCGATTTACAGAAATGGAAATGTGAATTACTTAGCTTTTGACTTTGGTAGTGTAACCATTATTTGGTTCCAAAGAGATTACTGAATGTAAACACGCGACTAGAATGTAAGAAAAATACACTTTATTTAATTACATGTTCAAAATGTATGCCGCCTTCCATCGCGTAATATTTCGGCCTTTTACTTCACATTTCCATTTCTGTAAACCGAGTAATATGTTAATAAAAATATGTACTATATGTTTTGAATTCGTCTCGATATCCTCTAAAGCTTTGAATAAATAAAAATGTATGTTCCTATTTAAAAAACCCAAGGTGACCTTGACTTTGCGAAGAAAACAAATTGTTTTCAAAATTTGCTTTACTAATATCTATTGTGCACTTCATACCTTGCAAATATTGTTCCAAACTTTTTTTCGTAAGGTGGTTGCAAGTGGGAGAAAAATGGTGAGTAGTGTTACAGGTAACATCCTGTATTTAAATATCAAATTTTGTTATATTACCTCATAATTTGAAGAATCCATAACCGATTGTTGTAGCATTTGCTTGATAAGATCCAGATAATTAGCCTGTTGATTTCCAAATACACCAGGGACGGATCTACATGTTTATAAATATTTATATATATTACAAGTATTAAAATTCAGTAGAGCTTATTTATATACCTATGTGTTCGTAATTGATACAAAATATGCTATATATCTTATTAACTTACGTAAACATTCGAAGTGCACTTTCTTTTAGTGCTGGTAAGGGACTATTTGCACATTGAAATAGGAACTGCAAAAATTCTGGCCACTGATTATTACCATCTTCATCAATTAAATTTCGTGCGACTTCGGCTGCAACCTCACATACTTTACGTCGAATAGTTTTAGTTTGTTCATTTTGAACAGATAATAAAATTTGTTCTTTTAACTGTGCTTGTGCTTCCGGTGGAATCTAAAAGCAATAGTAATGCAATAAATGTATTTTTATAACTACAATATTGTAGAAGATACTTTTTTGCTATATAGCATGCTTTAATTTTATTAGCATTTCAGTCTTTCATTATGTTATGATTGAAATAAATTTGTAGTATTTTATAATAAATAACAGTGCACATATTATTTAAATAATCCTTTTTAATCTCTAGGTTACGGAATTTAATGAAACATCAACTAATTTATCCTGCGTGAAAAAATGTAAATATAATATACTTTCTTCTTAACAGTTACATATATAGTGGTACTTATTAAAAGTTGCTGAGTCAAATAATAAGTTACATTTAACTTATTTAACAAGGCAATGAATATACTTATTTATAAAATGCAATTTATTATATGAAATTCTAACACGTAGATTTCATTTTTGTTATATACATAATTACATAATGTAGTTTGATTTTCATTACCACAAAAATATACTGATATTATAATATGTAGTATGTAATAAATATATTTTAGTTTAAAAAAATTTAAATACATTATGTTACGAACCACATAAAAACATAAAATGTATAACGTACAGAACAGATTACTTTGCCATTAGCAATATTTGTTGTTATAAACTATAATAAAAGTGTTATATGATTTGAAATTATATAGTGTTGTGCTTGGCATTTAACTACATCTGGATAAAACAATTGTTATTCACTTAAAATAACTAAAATGAACTTGTTAAAAAGATACTGATTCATAAATTTCATAAAGAAATAAATAGATAATGAAAAAAGAACTAGACAAAATATTATTTATCAGAAACTTATGACACACGAATTACAGATAATGTAATTGAAGAAATTATTGAGTTTCAATAACTTTATGAAGGAAAAGAGAACATATTGAAAATGAAAAAATGTAAATATTAGTAGAAGTCCAAACTCTAGGTATATAAAGGAACATGAGCTTTTGAACAATTTTCCACCCAGCACAGGAATGCAAAATGATCCATTTGAAGGTATCATAAACAGTATTTTGTTTGATATACAAGGACTTTGTTATTCACTGTTACTATCAGAAACTAATAGTACTTAATCATAAGATATTATCTCTACAGAGTCATACTAGTTGTAATATAGCAGAAAATAGGAAAGCAAAGATTCAATGTAACTATTTTCAATCTGTTAGAAAGAATAGATTTAAATATTACATCATATATATTTGTTAACTGTAATATATTTTAAAGGGAGATAAAACAGTATGTATTGGCTGATGTTCATCATATTTGATAAATAATAATTAAAAAAGAAACATTATTCGTACTCATGAATTACATTAATATATAAATGAATTTACCAAAAATTAATTTATACTAGTGATAACTAAAGTGTGATCTAAATGTAATTCAGTTCTTATAAGCCAGATTTAAAATCACACTCTGATATGTTAAACAAAATTTAATCACTTATCTATCAACATTGACAATATTTAATTTTTGTGAGATCATTAAGATCTGTTTTTTTTTATAAATTTTTTGTTGTATTTAAGTCAAAGCAAAGTTAATAAAAGAAGTCGAATTGAAAATCATGACGAAGTAACTTTTCCACTAACTTCTGTATTCTAAAAATCAAAGTCAACTAAAGGAATAATTACTTTAGGGTAAAAGTCCATGAACTCTGAGGAAAAGAGTCGACGCAATAGGACAGCAGCCATAGCACGCATCTCTTCTGAAAGGGTGGCATTGCATAATAAGGCCAACAGAAACGTCACCTTGCTATCCACTGGAAGATTGTTGTATGCCTCCTAAAATATAAAAATATGTATGTTAAAATTTAATTCATTCTAAGAAATATTTGGCACTTTATATAATTTATCAATTTGAATAGTAATATTTGTATTTTTAGTATATAATTAATATAAAATTTTAATTAAAATCAGATTGAAATCAAAATTATATATCTAATATTCCTATTAAAACATTTCAAAAATGATTAAATTTTTACATTCAGTAAACACACATTTCAGTAAACACTAAAAATGGTTAATAAAAAACAGAGCACATGGTATCTGACAATGACATATAATCATAGATATTATTAGTATTTTATTACAATATTCATAAAAAGTACAAAATACAAATAAAAAAATATATAAACAATAATTTTAGAAACAATAATATAGTGAATTAAACAAAATTTGAATAAATTTATATAAGTTTTGCTACAAAATTTGGAACGGGATCAGAAATGCCGGAAACCCCCCGAATACCGTTGCATGTAGGCGGGAAAGTGAAATACACAAATTATCAATCTTGCTAAGCAGTTATGCTATATATAATATTTCATTTAAAGATAACTTATTTTATTTTTTACGATTAACAAAAGTGCGTAAGAAATACGAATAATTACACAATAACTTTGAACAAATTTAAATTTACAATTAAAAGAGTAGTTTGAAATTTTATTTCAAAGAAGATTGGCGGGGTGCATACTCTCACGCGACACCATTTTGGATCTTATTAGGTTGTTCTAAACACTTGTCAGTAATCAACGCAATTATCAACTAAATTGATCCTAAAATTAATTGAATTAATATTGTGCGATAATACTTTACACTAATATGCAAAGAAGAATCATTATTTAACAGTAACAATCACCGAATAGTATCCACATGCGAATTCTGACAACACGTTGGCAACGTGCTCCAAAAGTGAAGCATCTTTTTCTTAACAAGATTTATGTTTTTTTCACCAATTAATAAATACAAAATGTGTGTACGAAAATTGAATAAGATATACGCACCTCTGCTTGTGTTCTGGCATCATTATCCGTACTAATAAGAGTGTGTAAAAGTTGTTGAAACTGCTCAAGGTCTGCCGCCATTGTCGCCGAACGAATGAACCTACAGCGCACACTCCTGAAAAGTGATCGTCAATTTATAGTACCAAGTTGAATTCGTAAAATATTCCTAGATTTTTTATTACCAACTTCACAATGATATCTCAGTTGAAGATAAGCCTTTGCATCGTTAGATACAAGTTTATAATTTCTTGAAAATTAGTATATATTTTCAACATATAAGAGAATATTACCTTAGATGACGAATTCTTGTTTTTTTTTTGCTCATATCAATTTTGTTTACACTTTGTAGTCTATGTTTTACAATACTCATGCGCTTTTACAATGATCATGATGCTGAAAAGCATACACACAGCAAATAGAAAGGTTCATGATTTTTAATTTTTATTGATCGCAGTATATTATACTTTTTGATATTCATAGACTAAGTTTCCATCGAGGGTTCAAATCGGGTCAGAGTCGGGTTAGAGTCGGGTTGAGGCGAGCGCTGTTACGGTGGAAACACCAAAGTTTTAGTTCAATTGAGGTTCGGTGGAAACGACAAGAGTCGAGTTCGTGTTGCCAACATAACAAATCCAAATTGCGGTTATCATTACTTTTTGTCGGTAATCTGAGAAATAATTTTTTTATGTTATTTTGATATTGTAAACTTAATATTGCTCTCCTTTACATGTCAGAATATGGTAGTTGACTTTGCGCAGTTGGTAATGTTCAACCCTGCCGCAACACCAACCCGCGACTCAAACCTGACTCTAACCCGACTCTGACCCGATTTGAACCCTCGATGGAAACTTAGTCATATATTGTATAAATTTATTTACAAAATTGAGTACAGTAAAGAGAGTTCATAATTATGTATAGATATCTCCCTAGGTTGTCAAGCTGCACGGATTCTAATATTCTCTCGTGTAATAAAATATACAGAAACACAGAATAAGAAAACACAGTAGGTTCACTCGGTGTCGGCACTTTTGATTTCATGACTAAAAGATCGCCATGCTGCTAATTGTGCGTGGGCTCTAATTTGAAAGGCACAAAAAGAAAGAAGTTTACTAAATATTTTAAAAGAAAATAAGATTCTAGAGTAATAACTCACTTGATGGGAAGAAAGTTAGAGCCATTGTAATTATATGGTACATAAATTATTGTGTATATTTACAAATAATTAATACCTTTGCGTTTATTTTGTTGTACATATGTATTAATTTATTTTTAATTAAAATACAATTTCATCAAAATCATTGTATAAGAATACAATTATTATATACAATAATTAATAAATACGTGTTTCCTACGATTGACAGATTTTGAATTGAACGTTAAAGAGAAATGTTAATTTGTTTTATAATTTGTTTTCTCCAATAAAATTAACATTTATTCCTAAAAGAGTTGTTGATTGGTTCCCTTATTATTCTTCACTTATTAGATGAGTATTTTGCAAGTTATCTATGACATTCATTTACAATTTTATCTAATATACTTCATGTTCTTCTTCAACTACGTCATGTATAATCTAAATTTTGCGCGTTTACAAAATTATACATTTAGTCGCTAAGAGAAGCCACTGTGACATAATATTTCGCTTCTTCTGAGTTTATTTTACAGAATTTAGTTGGTAAAATCTGGTAGTACACAGCAGATATACAAGGTATCCCGTAACTAGTGTTACTCCCTGAAAGGGGTGGTTGAGGACGTCATTCTGAACAAGATTTTCCTTTGCAAAAATGGGGTTTGAAGCTTCGTTTTTGAATTATTAAGCAAAAGCACGGACCAATCAGAGCGCGAGGATTTCGCGCGTGCAGACTCGAGAGCGACAGCTTCGAAAATGACAGTCGATCGTGATCGTGAATAAGCGTATCGATACCACGTCGGTATAGCGTCGGTATAATAGAAAGCTGTTAGATGAAAGTTACATTGAAAAACGAATGAAAAAATCTGAATTATTATTGAATTATCATTTATTAATAAATAAGAAACGAAGAAAGTAGTCGAGATATATAGAATTTATTCGATACATTTATTTGTTATCGCAAAGAAATAATAGATAAAATATGGAAAATTATTCTCGTTAGATGTTGTGATGATGAAAAAGAACAAATTCTTATTTTTAAAAAATGAAATAACCTTTCCATTCAACAAATAAAAATTTAAATTTGAATAATTAACAAATTTAAATGTAACTCACCCATTGAACCGCAAATAATCACGATGAAAATGCATCTCTGTCACTGGGCCAATCCACCGATCCCTACTATTCTCATAAATAATAGAAACTCTGAAAAAACTCTCAAGAAACTTCACTGTCACCTATCACTATCACCCTTCATTATTAGTTTTCATTATCACCTTTTTCTCTCATTTTTCACTAATTTTCACTAATTTTCACTGTGAGTTCAACACATAAATATGACGAATGAAAACACATAAACAAATATTCATAAATAATTTAAACTATATTATCTTGAAAGCAAGAAAACAGAATTTTTTATTAAAAACAACGATACATTTTATTTCAACACGTATCTTTCGACAATAAACGATGACTGTCGATCGACGCCGCAGTCGTTCAACAGATCATCGTTGCATGGCAACCGTTCGTGACGTATGCCTCGCGATCGAGAACGAAACCGCGATCCGTGGCCAGTCTAACAATGTCTTCTAATAAAATACAATATAATATCGATTCCTCAATTCGCGAAATATTTCATTTTAGTTTATAATTATCGGCATATTTTAGTTTGTCGCGATTTGGTGTTATATATGTAATAATTTGAGTTATGAGGACGTTTGTAAAGAACGCAAGGAGGTAACGAGTGGAGATGTGGGGCATCAAAATTGTTAATTATTAATTGTTTATAATTTATTGTTATGTTATGGACTGGTAGGTGATCTCTTTGCGGCGCGGGGGCGCTTTATGCGACCCTGTGGTCGACAAGCCGTGGCAAGGGGGGTGTTTATGACGTCCCTCTGAGGCCTCCATGAAGCCCCGTGAGGGATGATGCTTTGCATCTCCTGTTGTGAGGGTCGACGGACGGAAATTACTTCGGTAATTTTCCGAGACGTACAGGCTAACCTAAGAGCAAAGCCATCAGGATTTCGAATCGTTTTCGGATCGATATCGTCCGTAGTGGGGGTAGGACCACGTGACTCGGCGGGGTCCGTGCCGCTACGGAACGATACGCGCTTATCATTCGCTCGATAGACGCCTCGCAATTCGGTCGATATTTACGCCCTTGCTAGTCTCATTGAATTTATTGTTAAAATCATTTTCGAAGTTAATTTTCTTTTGTTAATTAATTGATTGAGATTTCGCGTTCCTTCTTTTGTTGATTACTATTTATTTTCACAATTATTTCGTATTATTTAACATATATATTATTGAAAATTGTTTGTTCGTATTCGTATATTTATCATATTATTGTACATATTATTCCTCGTCGTTATTGTGTTACGAATTGTATAGTTTGTGTTTGGAAATAAATATATTTAATTAATCCCAATTCGATTTGTTTTTCTGCTATTTCCCTTACGTTTTCAACAGATACCTTATAATAAGAATATAGCGTATCGTTAAACATACATATCTATGAATAATCGTTCACGCGTTTTCATTCGGTCCGTTTACCGGTCGTGCTTATGTTGTACAATTATTAGAAAGAGACAGTGAAATAAATTGAGAGTTCATTGACCCTACCAGGATATCAGCTGTTGATGCTCTGATCGGTGGATCTACTCGGTGACATAAATATTTTTTATCGAAACTAGTTTTTTCATAAATCAATGGGTAAGTTTTATTTAAGAAGTTTCCGTATTTTTAAAATTATACGTATGCAGCAATTGATTTATTTCACTTCAATGAGGTACTGCATTAGATATTTTATTCCAATTTTATCCCATTTCGTAGGGAAGGTACTCATTCGTTTTGAAACGTGAATTTATTCATTTGCTTCATTAGAATAATCGACAGAATGAATTTTCGTGAATTTATTCTTTTTCCTTTTTGAAGGCTTAAAATAAATACAAGATACTTGGTCTGGGTAAACAACAACTAATTGGTTTATCTCCCATTCACGAATTACGAAGAACTTAATATTATTCTTAACTTCTTAATTCATTATTCAATTTAACTTTCACCTAATAGCTTCCTGTTATACCGACGATATACCGACGTTATACCAACGGTATCGAACGTTTGTTCACGACGACGATCGGCCGTCATATTCGAAGCTGTCGCTCACGCTTTCGCGCGCCCGGTCTATGCACGCTCTCATTGGTCAGTGTTTTTTGCTAATAACTCGAAAATGGAGCCTCAACCAATATTTTGGCAAAGGAAAAAGTTGTTCAGAATCGATCCACCTACCACCCCTTTTCGGGTCCTACACTAATTGCGGGACACCCTGTATATATTGATTACCGACTGTCGAATTTGACAGATATGGTAATAGATACCTAATGTACTGTCGATAATTGGCAACTACGGTCGATAATTGGGTATTCTAATCGATGGATAGAAGATTGTCGCGATGATGCCGGTAGAAAGAAAAAAGGTTTCCCCAGGGACGTTACACATGTAAGGTTTGCTACATAAGTAATTATATTTATAATTACGTCATGTTTGGTGTCATTTTAATCAGAAAAACGCGTCGAATACAATGGTAAACGTTTCATGAAAAAATAATAAGACCTAAGAAAATTGCAATCTCTTCCTTTGCTTACATTAGTATGTATCTCACCGACATTCGATCCTCACCGGCTCTGTGACCGCACATTTCGAGGCGGTTTTCCCTGTAGTGCGGATAAAATTTGTATTTTTACGGCAGAGATCTTTTTCACACTTACAGACAGAGTACTGTATTATTATAGAAACTTTTAATATGTAAAAGAAATTTAGAAATAAAAAGAGTACTTACATTTGTTTATACCGTATATATAAAGTTAGAAAGTAATAAATGATCGTTTTGAAGAAACGTGGAGTAAAACGTAGGATGCTCGAATAAAATCTATGTACACTTGAATGTTAATATCAATAAATGATAATGAAAGCGTTAGATAGCATTGACATCGTCGGTAATCATTCCTTAACATTTCTGATTTTAAGATAATAAATATTATCACATAATTTAATAGATGAAACGAGGAGAGTTTAAATTAATATTTAGGATATACAATATTTTATTAGTACTCCACGTACGCAGGGTATCCCAATATTAATGGCACAATCAGGAAGGAAACTATTCTGTATAAAAAAATAGGGGAAACATATAGAATTGTGGGAATCTCATAAAGGTTAACACAATAATCGAGACTAATTGTAAATTGCGTTCCACACGAGTTTATTAAATGCGTACGAGCAGGAAAAATGATGTAACGTATTCGAACGACTCTGACGGACTGTTCCGTCGCTGGTCAAAACCTCTCCTCGAAAAGTCATCAGTAAAAGAAGAAAGAAACAGTTTAGAAAGAGAGAAAATATAAAAAGTGGGAAAATCCAGAAAAACCGTTGAAGAGTTTGGAAAAAGAGAGGTACAGCGGAAGAGAATCATAAAACAGAAAGTGAAGAGGTTCGCAAGAGCCTGAGCGTTGACACTGACCAGGCCCCGGCGAGACCCGCTCATATCTTTTCAATATTCATTTTCGGACATAAGTACACACGGATTTTCTTCATTTACTTGACCACAGTAATACGCAGTATAAGTTTACTTTCAAAATAGTTAAAAAAAGATTTGCAAAGCATTTGGCAAAGTGTTTGGAGAAATCTTAAAACAAAATTAGAATGGACAAGGTATGTAATAAAACAAGGGAATAAATTTGGCAAGATTTTAATGTTGTAAATTTCATAGAAAAACGCCGAACTAGACTTCGTTAAAAAGTTATCACAATTTAATATGAATGAAAACTGCTTTATTCATATCAAATGAATGAAGGTTTTTTGCATTCTTACCTTGGTTTCTTCAGCAATACATTTCATACATGTCATCATGTATTAATATTATCATTACATAGTATTCTAAAATAATATTATAATATTGTGTTATCATATCTAAAAATAATCTTTAAATTATAGAAAAAGTGCGAAATATATCTCACGCGCTTTATATTTACTAATTGTTATAAATAAATTCGGTATATATTATTTTTGCGAGCGATCACGGGCGTTTTCTATTACGGTACGCGACATAATGCACCGAGGCGCGCGTCTCCGCGTCTTTTTTTGTTTTGCGTATGGAACATTCTGGATTTTCTAGTTTTCTATTATTTTTTAGGGAGGGCTCTAGAACATTCCCGCTTTTCGGTTACGCCACGCTTCTAGAATCTTCTCGATCATTTTCGACATCGAGGATTTTCGATCGTTCGTTAGCACTTTTCCTTTTTGAATTTTTCACAGAGAAATCGAAGAATGTGAAATAGAAAAGAAAAAACGGTCAAGAAAACACACACATTTTTTACAATCGTTCAAAGGGGCTGCCAGAAAAACAAGAAAACGATGTAAACAATGTTACAAACAATTATCGAAGGTACAAGGTAGATTATACGCCGCGAAAAAAAGTAAAAAAGTAAGAACATATTGTAAAAGTTGTAAGGGCCAGCCCGCATCATGTTTAGAATGTTTTAAAAAGTTGCATGCTTATAAATAAATAATTGTTATCAATTTAAAATATTGAATGTTAATGCTTATAATACTCAATTTTCGTTTATAATGTTTCCAAAAAATAAAATAAACTTATTTTTTGAAAACCCACCTATGATGCACGTCGCCCCACGGGACAATTAAGTGTGACCCACCGGTGGGTCACCACTTAAGGAACTACGCTGATTGATTTCCGATCGAATCTTAGACTTTCGAATTAGCGCCTACCTTCACTTTTTACCACTTTTTCATTGTGCGTTTAATACAATTTTTTTGAAAAAGGGAAGATGGTGCGTGTACAAAGAGGAAATTGTAAATTCAGCAACGCTGCGGTTTTTCTTCCGGATATGAAAGTTCGGTGGCTGAAAAGTTCCGCTATGTTGTATTTTTGAAATTATCTTTCCGAAATATCGTGTTATGATTGGAATTGCCTATTGAGCACGATGCCAAAACTAAAGTTCTTGATGTTTTTTTTGAAAAAAGGTAAATGAATATTATTGTCAGTATGGCGAAAATAGGCTTTTGTTATGGCCTTATTACGAATGTCCCAAGCAAGATCCTCACGTGCCTTGTTCTTTCAACGGAACACCAAGTAAACGGAATATATGTTATAAGCAAAGTGATTAACCCTACAACTACGAGCATTACGTCCACACTTGAAAAACCTGAAACTAATCATTTTAACTGGTTTATAATTCTAGTGTTACATAATAGAGTATTGTTGATAATGCTTGGCCATCACTAAACGATCGAGCTTTTTAACACAGGTGTAGCATTTTCATTCTACTGATAATAAAGCTACTGTTCATTTTAATTTTGATAAAATCTCAGCTGCAAATGCTTAGTTGATTACTATCAATCAGGTACGAAATTTCTCCGATATTGTTCTGTTTTGTAATCCAGAGATAACCTGGAAATGTATGTACTGTTTCACTTCGGAAGCAGTACAGTGTTTATCCATAATATACTACTTGATTCTCTTGAAGTGTTCATGTACAGAAAATCGTTGCGAAGATAATACAGTAATTATTGCCACTTGTTCATACTTTTTATAAATTTTTATGATCTTTTAATGATTCGTTATACTGTACAGCTTTAATCGATACTCATGCTTCATTTGTGATACACAACGCGATAAAATGATATGATAAGTTAGTTTATTACGGCGATAGTAGTAATTAATCGTAAAATCTTTTATAAGAAGTTTCTTTATCGTAGGACATGATAAAATCTCTAAACTACAACTGACCATGTACTAGTTTAACTATTGTTAGTCGGTCGTGTTTAACCATTGTATTCATCATACTTTATCGTAGCCTATGAAACGGTGAAACTAAGAATGAAACTATTTGAACTTGTTGATAAATTTTTTGTAATATTTATTTATTATTGATTAATGTTTCAGATTGCACAGTTGTAGCATAATGGCATAATTGGAAACTTAAAATGTTATTGGCCATTAGTACCTCTGTTAATCGTCCATATGAGGATTTATATGTGAACAATGCTGTGTCTGTGAGTAATGTGATAATTATTGATTTATTTATTAAATTGATCAAATAAACAATGCTATATTCCTAATAGGCAAGTTTGATTTATAAGAAAAGAACAGCAGTTTTTTTCATAAAAAAATTATGCAATTTTTATGAACAATTATAAGGTATTTTAGAAAACAATGCTACAAGTGAGTGTAAATCCAGCTAGGGAACTGGAATCAACTTCTTCAAAAAAGGCTTTGGTTTTGTATAATTAACGTAAAACACCGATCAATTATAGCGCCAATGTAATTGTGTAATACGATGCCGTTAAGTTAAAGTTAAATCAAATAGCCAATACATAATTATGAATAATGTCTGATTATTCATTATTCGAATAATCAGTAATGGAGTATCGAAGCTTTTATTAGGTTCGGATTTTTAATTAAAATTAATTCGCTTACGAAAGAATGTCTGAAGCCCCTTAAATCCTCTACGCTCTAATGCACTGGAATAAGAAGGTCGATACCGCCAAACGTCTTTTTTATGATCTGGGTGATTCTACGCCAAATCCATTACATTTATTCGTCATCATCGGCGATTTTATTTTAATCAAAACATTTTGTAGTCTATGGGAAATTGGGGCGGGGGGTCAAGTTATCATTTTTCCGGTTTCAACTTCTTTACAAAATGGCGGGCCTTCAAAGTTTGCAATTTTTACCCATTATGGGGAAAACAGGCTTTACGTACAAATTTTCATCTCAAAAATTACTATTAGATTTAGCTTTTCTTTGTTTTATTCATAGAGAATTGGACTATTATACAATTATTTTTTTGACTTTGGCGATTAGTTGTATAATATTGAAAACTTTAAACAAATACATTTTTGCGTTTTTTTTAAATTAAAAAATATAGTCATATATCCCAAAGTTTCCCTTTTAAAATGAGTCGCTTAGAAAGATGGAAGCTCGAAAATTGACATTATAGTAAGTTGGAAAACGACGCGGTGTACCTTTGTTTTAGGTAGGGGAGTCATGCGCTTCGCGGTTATGATTGCATACACTGATCTCGCTGCGAGAAGTCTTCTTATACGAGTAGGTGACCCTGTTATACCTCGAAAAATACAGGGTGGGCCACATAACCTGTTACAAGCTATTCTCTTGGAAAGCATTGAAGATATTGACTTGATATTTTTTTTAATTAAATGGGGGCGTGAGAACTAACTCCTTCATTTTTACAGAAATGTTTTGTGGTCTTTAGTGGGGCAACAGGGGCGGCGCGGCGCCGTCTTATCTTTTTTAATGGAATGGGATACAATTTCTTTTTTATACGCATAATTTTCATCAAAAGGAACATTTACTTGAAGTATTATTGTATATTTTGCACGGTTAAAAAAGTACTGAAAAAGTCAGCGGATACATTTAAAACGATTTCGCGTTAGTTATTTACATGAAGCATGATCTCGTTGATCTCGAAAATTGTTAAATGTTGTCAAGATGGTCAACACATTTACTTATATACTATTTATAGTATCTTGTATAAAGTTTAATAATAACATTTCACATTTTAAAATATATCCGAATTATTGTTTATATGTATACTATTGCATGTAAATTAGTATTAAAACTATGTAAGTAGATAATGGCTACAACTTTACTGAATTTGCATTGTAAATGATAGCGCTGGAATAGAAATTAATTTAATACGAACTAACATCAAATAATTCATACTTATATCTTAAGCAATACTATATAGAACTATAAACTAAATAATAAATGTATAAGAACTTCACCTAATATAAACTAATAGGGAAATACATATTTTCGATTTTGTTAAAATTATTACGTAAATAAAAATGTTGAAATTGCATCGGAATCATGTTCGTATGTATAAAATATATACATTAATTTAATTTTGAAAATTTTTTGACACATTTTTAAGATTAAATTCTCAATTTTTATTAAGTCCTGACATCTGTACTGTTATTTCCGCTATTCACTCTAATATCAATATCTGGGTAATCATTTATAGTTCTATTTGGGTAAATAATAATTTTATCTGGTAAAACTTCTACCAATGTAGAACTGTTATTTTCTACATCAGTGTGCAATACGGTTTGACCAGTATGAATATTTATTGTTATCGATCCTGGAAGACATTCCATCGGTTGCGGATCCCATTGGCCATTTTTATTACACGTAGTAATTTCCGATGTAAATTGCAACGTCGTATCTCGACGATGGCCAAGGCGACATTTTAATCTTGCTTCTGTACCAGGCAAAACCGAAGATTGGCACGGCACAAGGGTACCTTGGAATTGACACGTAGCACTTCTTAAATTTGATTCCAATGGTTCACAGCGCATTTCTGTAAAATACATAATTGTTTAACAAATTTTTAAAAATTTACACCTCTGTATTTTATATTGTAATGATTTCGTACCTGTGCAAACTGGAATATTTAACAATTGACCGTCTCGACTACAAAATACTTGATTATGACCTTTAAGTTCATAACCAGGATAACAATTATAAACTAAATATTCTCCTGGTTTTAATTTAGTACCAATGGGAACGTCACAATAATTACAAGATTGAGAATTTGTTGTAGAACTGCAGCAGTTTGGTTTGTATAACTTCGTATAACCATTTGTTGGCGGTGGTGGTACAATGCAGGTTGTAGAAGTCAAAGTAGGTGATATAGTAGTAGATGGAGGTGCTTGTGCAAAAGCAAAGGACGTATCAGCTGCAACTCCTGTATTATTTTTGCAAAGGATTGGATTTTCATCGGAACCATCCACGCAATTTGTAACTCCATTACATTTCAAATCGGCAGAAATACAAGCACCGTAGTTACAACGGAAAAAAATATCTACGCAGCTGTAAAAAGATAATACATGCTAATTTAAAATATATATTCGATATTTACATTTGTGAATGTTTTTAAATTCATATAAATAAAAGAGATCAGAATACTTTAACCTTACTTAATTCTTGCACATTGGCGAAGTGTTTCATCTGAACCATCTATACAATCAGCAGTACCATCGCACAAATCATATCCTGCAATACATTGTCCGTTGTTACATTTAAATTGATTTCCTAAACATGGGGGAGCTGAATTCTGTCTGGTACATTTCGGTAGTGTTTCATCACTACCATCAATACAATCATTTATTCCATTACAGATTGCATCTCCATTTACACATGCACCATAAGAGCATCGGAACATATAATCAGGGCACACCCTTTTAGTACATTCTGCATAAGTTTCATCGGATGCGTCTTCACAATCTGCCCGTCCATTACATGTTAGACGACGTTCTATGCACCGACCATTTTTACACTGAAATTTCTGTGAACTATTAAAAAGAAAGAATATAGAACGTATTATTTTCAATTAATACAAAATTGGGTTTTAATTTTTTTTATCAAATAAACTATTTTAGAGAGATTAAGTAAACTCACCCTAATTTGTCTCTCTGTGATTCACATCCCATAAAACCTATGAAACAGAAAAAGACACATATGTATTTATTAAAACGTTAAATTCATTATATGGTAAAATGTTGTTTCTTTAGGTAATTTTTTATATAAAGCGAAGTAAATGTTATTTTAAAATGTATATCATTTTCTACTTTATTCTACAACTTTTTCAACTTAAGAATGTTATAGATTGATGGATACTAACTCCGATTCCGCGTGTCATCACCAAGGATTGATATACTTAGAACAAAAATTGATATATATTTAAAAATATTAATTAATATTGGGGAGCGGAGAGGGGGGGGGGGGGGGGGGGCTGAAATTTTGAGAAGAAAAAATCTGTTTTTATGAAATTAATTTTGTTTCAAAAGAGTAAAATTATGAAATTATGAAATTAATTAAAACGAAATGAAATTACGTTGAATTAAATGGTCAAATTTAATTAAATTCAGTAAATTAATTTAAATAATTTTATAAATTATTAAACTATGCATAAAACGTAACAAGAAATAACTTCTAGTCAAAGTGCATAATATTCAGATATTTTATAATTTATGACCTCCTAATTAAGGAAGTTAATTGGCAGTTTTGCTTCCTGTACATAACAAAGTTGGCATTTTTATATGTATTCAATTTAAAAAATTCGTGAATTATGATTTCTTGCAATATGTTCCAATCAGATTTGTATAGTTTACGCATAAGTATTTTATAAATTTAAGTCATCGAAAAAAAACGTTCACATAAGGTAAGGCTCTAGCAAAATAGAACATCAAAATATTCTATTAGGTTGGGGAATAACACGTCACTCAATAAGTCTCCGGTCTAACTAAGAAAAACAAATTTTTTTTTAGAAATTCCACTTTAATCATCAATATACATTCCTTCCAGTGTGATACATTGATTCCAACGCACCTTTAACTTTTCAATTCCCTTTATATTAAACGATTTGTCTTTGCCCCCAAAATAAGCTTCAGTTTCCGCAATCATTTCTTCATTTGAGCCAAATTTCTTTCCCTGGAGCATTTTTTTCATATCTGCAAAGTGCCAGTAGTCGCTGGGGTCCAAATCTGGGGAGTACGGTGTGTGGGGAAACAATTCAAAACGTAATTCATTCAATTGAACCATCGTGCTCATCGACTTGTGACACGGCGCATTGCCTTCGTGAAACAGCAAACGCGGCACCCACTTTGAAAGTAATTTGCACATGCCCAAATTTTCATGCAAAATTGTGAAGACACTACCTTCCGATATCTTCAAGGCATCAGCTATCTCACACAACTTAAGTTTTCGGCCCTTTAAAACTATTTTGTGGACATTTTTTATGTTTTCCGGAACGACTGCTGATTTTGGGCAACCAGAGCGTTCAGCATCATCGGCGCTTGTATGACCGCGTTTAAATTGAGCATACCAGTCAATGATAGTTGATTTCCCTGGTGCAGAGTCCCTATAATGCTTATGAAGTCACTTTTTAGCTTCAACAGTATTTTTTCCGATTAAAAAACAGTGTTTAATCAACACACGAAATTCCTTTCTATCCATTGTCTTCAAAATTACGAAACTGGGGGTACTAAAATGACTGTAACTTCTAAACTATTGGTCAGAATACCCTGAAATTTTGACACGTACTGTTTGAAGGTTAGTATTATTCGAAAATAACGTGGGTCTGTCACCAGTATCGCCATATATGTGTCAGATCGGGGACTTATTGAGTGATGTGTTAAGTTCGTAGCGTTTTGACATTTTCTTTTTTTTACAGCGACATTTTGCAATTTGCAAGAGGTTATAATATTCATTCGATAGAGCTCTTTCTGCTCTACAAAACTGCATTAATCGTTTTTTTCAGTAGATTCATTCGTCATTACTATTGAGGCTCAGAAATGGAATATCAAGAAGGTAAGAAGCAGCATTTTCGATACCTGTCCTTCTTCGCCTTCCATCGCGGCCAAAAAGTTGTGAAAAGTTGTGAAAAGTTGCTGAAACAGGTCGGGATATTTGCAATGTATACGGAGAAGGTGTCATAGGTGAGTCGACAGCACGGAAATGGTTTGCAAAATTCAACCTAAGGTTGGGTAAGAAGTTCGTAGCGTTCACATACTGAGGCACCCAGGCTCCCAATTTTTCGACAAATCCCATTGAATGGAGATGATTGAGAATAGTTTTGTAGTCACAGTTCATTTTTTCGACCAATTCACGACTAGTTTGAGGACCATCCTGCTTCACAAGTGCTCGGAGACACTTTTCGTCGAACTTAGAAGGTCTTCCGCTGCGGGGCGGGTTTTCGACGTTAAAATCGCCATTTTTAAATTTTGCAAACCATTTCCGTGCTGTCGACTCACCTATGACACCTTCTCCGTATACATTGCAAATATCCCGGGCTGCTTCAGCAGCTTTTTGGCCGCGATGGACAGCGAAGAAGAGCAGATGTCGAAAGTGCTAATTTTTACTTCCTGGATATTCCATTTCTGAGCCTCAATAGTAATAACGAATAAAACTACTGAGAAAAACAATTAACACAGTTTTGTAGAGCAGAAAGAGCTCTATCGGATGAATATTATAACCCCTTGCAAATTGCAAAATGTCGCTGTAAAAAAAAGAAAATGTCAAAACGCTACGAACTTATTCCCCAACCTAATATATAGGACACGAATTTTACAAAAGAAAATATTTTATACAAAAGTTGAAGCGTTTTCTGAGATTTCTGAGCATTTACATGTTACAATATGAACACCAAAACGCTGTAAATATATTAATAAGAATTTGTTGATCTTACTTTAATTTATATGATCTCTTTATCTCCTACAGGAAAATTCATTCTATTGAACTCGTAAACGATGAATATTCACACATCTATAAAATATGTATGTTCTTCGTATCACAAAACTCTACTAAGAATTTAATTACAGTCAAACGGATACAAGTGCAATAAAATCATTTTTCGAATATTCAGAAATTCGTAATTTAGAAGATAAATTTAAAAGGTAAGTTAAAAAGTGGTGTATATGCTTCTTACCATACTTATGTTAAACATTAAACGCAATTTAGTTTTTATAGAGATTTTATTAAGAATTTCTTAACATATTCGAATTTCAAATTCGATTTTTTCGATATTAGAAAAGTGTGACGTACATCTCTTCAGTTCTAACTCCGGCAACTTTTTAAGTGTTACATTTATTAATAAAATCTTACTATTTTATAGTTTTTATTCTTCTAAACACGAACTCTAATCGCACGGTGCGGTGGTCGCCCTGCCTATTATCTCGATATAACGGAATAACTGAATGCCGCACCACGCCAACAGTGAGTACCACTGATAGCGACGCGTATTTTGCCGTAATATTTTCCTTGTAAAATATAAAGGAAAGTGATTTTGTAACTTCGGTCCGTGTTTTCTGCAGCAGAAATGTCTGCTCTATAAGAAATATGTGCAAAAATTAGGGCATTTTTGGTGTCTTTCTTACTTTGATCATAATTTAGACATATTTAAATGCTTATAATGTAATAACAATTTATATCGTTTTATTTATAAAGTTTACAGATTTTTCTCGTGTAAAAAGCCACTGAATAGCTGCAATGGTAAAACCACAAAAAAATTCCAAAATTGAAAATTTGCAATTTTTTTTAATATTAATTTTTTCAAAAAACTGTACGTCCTAAATAAAAATGGTTTTCACATTTGTATTCAGCTTGCAAAAATCTATAAGAATTTCATAGTGGTGGTTACGAAATCATTTGACTGCTGTATAGTGCAATTTATGCCGAGTGAATGCACCAGTATGTACAATAGAATATCATTTAATAATTTTCATATATTATGTCATATTATTGGACTGATATTGAAAATTATAAGAAATAGTTAAAACTAACGTAGGAAATATGAAAAGTAAGCTTATTTTTCGGTATCGTAACGGATGACGTTAATGTATTTAGCGGATATTAAAAATAATTTAAATGCTATAATAAATGTAATATAATTCAAATAAGTTGCCAGTGGCAACAATTCTAATTCTAATTTTAACATAATTACTCAATAGTTAGATACTGTTTCTACAGTTTAAGAATGATATTTCAATATGATTAACCCTTTCGCTTCGGCTGTCCAGTCCGCCGAAGTACTGTAACTGAACGGAAACGCGCGCCGTGAATACGTGCAGTACGCGTTGTTGCTGTACATATATACGTTTTCCTGAGTCTTAAATGATTATTTTGCTGAATAAAGCAATCTTTGCTACAATATAATGAGTATAATTTAGATCTTTGATATGAAAACATTTATAACGTACAATTATAACTTCTGTAACTTATAAACATTTATAACTTACAAAGCTACAGTATTTTACAATATTTACTATATTTACAATATTTGAATTATGAATTAATTATGATGCGCAAACAAGTTAATATATTAATGTGAAATGATTAATAGTATAAGCACGCTTAATTTTGTTAAGCGGCGCTCGTACCCACAGGTCATATTGTGTTCGCCGCTTATAAGCAGCGCTCGTACCCACAGGTCATATTGTGCGCGCCGCTTATAAGCGGCGCTCGAAGCGAAAGGGTTAAGATAGAGGTATAGGCGTGTTAAATTGGACAGACTATAATGTGTTCCAAATTATTTACATTATATTGATGTAATGTGAAATAATCCTTTCAAAATTGTAGTAATTAAATCTTTAGATAGTGAATCACATTTTTCCACTTCTGTAAATCGAGTAATATGTTAATAAAAATATAATGTAATATATGTTTCGAATTCGTCTCGATGTCCTCTAAAGCTATGAATAAAAAAAAATGTATGTTCCTATTTATGAAACCCAAGGTGACCTTGACTTTGCCAAGAGAACAAACTGTTTTCAAAATTTGCTTTACTAATATCTATTGTGTACTTCATACCTTGCAAATTTTATTCTAAACTTTTTTTCGTAAGGTGGCTGCAAGTGGGAGAGAAATCGTGAGTAGCGTTACAGGTAACACCCTGTATAATATTTGAAAATTTGTCGAGTACGCGTGCACTTGGTCTACATTCAACGTGATGGACTTCGCTATGAACTAACTTCATTCCCTTCTATAAGCATATACAATGTTTGTATACATGAAATGCGTCGAGAGTAAAGGCCACAATATTCAGGAATAATTTCGCACAGTTCATAATTGCTGATTATGATTTCTATATTGTTGTATATATAATTGTACTCTTCTTAACAAATTCCGACGAACGTATTTAACATTCCATATGCAAGTTTAATTGTTCAAACGCGATAATAACTTTTTGTCGCAAGTGTTCGGGACTTATGAAGTGATCACTACAAATAAAAATCCATTGATGAAAGATCAGGAGATAGTGGCGGCCAAGGAATTCTGCTACCGTAGCCGATCCAGCACCGATAATTTTTATTTAAAACCTGCCTTACCTTGCGACTGTAATGTGGTGGTGCTTCGTCTTGTTAAAAAATTAAATTCCATCGAATATGAAGTGGAACATTCGAGGATCATATCAGTATACACTTGATTGCTATATGTTGCCATAAATTTGCGGAAATTAAACGTTTTGTTCGATAAGCATATGGTAACGATACAAGAAATATCACGTTGTGGCTTTGATTTCCGATGTATTCCATGTATACAAACATTGTATATGCTTATGGAAGGGAATAAAAATAGTTCATAGCAAAGTCTGTCAAGCCGAATGTTGACCAAGTGTACGCGTATTCGACAAATTTTCAAACCTAATTTACTTGGTAACAAAGCCTCATATGAAAAAATTTTATTCTATCAGTCTATTCTATAAGTCTTATTTTTTTATATAGAATTACACTCTTTTCAGTTGTATCACCTGTTACGGGACACTGTATAACTTATAGATCTCGTACATAGTCAGGGCCATGTATGTATACGGTGGCAAAGTTTTATTAATAAGTGAGTAATACTTGGAGAGTTCTTTTCGTAAGCTCTGCAAGTAACAGTGGTTTTGTAAATGTTTTCCTTTTTTGTTTTTGTCTAATTATGAATTGTCACGTCATTATGTCGACGCGCTATCGCTAGCTGTACGCTTTCCTACAAGAGGAAGAGAGAGTCATATAATAAAAGGAAAGAGAAGGTACATAGCCACATGTAGTTCCGCATCTGTCATGTTGCGCTTCGTGAACGATTGGAGTTAATGTTTTTACAATTGTAAAGATTCCAAGAAAGATGGATTATATTTTTATCTGAACAGGAAAAAAACTATCAGTGCCAATAAAACTTGGGATTTTAGCATTTTGTGAGTAAGTGGGATATAGTATAGTAAGTAGAAAAACCGTTTCAGAAAACCGTTTAAGAATAAACGGTTGATATCATATATGTTGCGATGAAGAAATGATAGATAAATGGATTTTTTAATGTGTATAAATACAGTTAGCAACTGAGTACAGTTACTCCGGTTGTATTGTTATGAACAATACTAACAATTGAAAACATAGAAAGACAGTCTTTTACATATATGTATAGCACTTCAAGGCTTTCAAAGATTTCTAAATTCTAAATATCTAAATTTCTAAATTTCTTTAGCTTAAAACTTAAGAATTTGTCATTTTTTAATTAATTTCCAAATTTTTTAATTTTTGAAGTTCCAAATTTCCAAAGTACAATATTTCTAAATTTCTATAGTTCTAAAGTTCCAAATATCAAAATTTTTAAATTTCTAAAGTTTCAAAATTCCAATATTTAAACATTTCAAAGTTCAAACATTGCAATGTTTATAGTTTCAAAAATTTCAAATTTCCAAAGTTCTAAAATTTCAAGTTTTCAAACTTTTAAACTTCCTTATCTGCAAAATTAAAAAATTCCAAATTTCGGAGTTTATAATATTAAAACTTTGTTAACTTAAAAATTTCTAAATTTTAAAATTCGAAGTGTTTACAAACAATAAGCTTTGGGGTAAATGCTGCGTTTATTCAACGCTAATGGCGATAGTGAATATGTGTATTTATGTCTTTGAATGATAAGAACAGTGGTAACAAACCTATGACTTGCGGAGATGAACTTATAGAGATTATGCTCCTCTGAACTCGGGTTACGGAGGTAAAATTATGTAATCGAGCACGTGACAAACAATTCGATGTAAAGTAAGTTTATATTTCAATTGTGGCAGAGGTTTAAATTATTGTGGCTCGACTGAAATGTAAGAAAAAAGAAACCTCAAATGTCATTTTCATGAATAAAATGTTTTTTATTCTCATACGTTAGATACTAAAGTACTATTCAGCTTTACTGCGGATACCGTGTATATTCATTATCTGTGGTTGTAGTAAAAAGAAAAGATCGAAGGACGTTAGTAAACTCTTTCCAGTATTCGTTGAATGTTAACCTTTCCGTTTTGAACTTCCTGTTTAAATATGCAGCAAATATTGAAGTATTTTTTAATCATTCCATAAAATTTATATATGAAAGTAAAAAAGTTTCACATGTACATTAAAAACAAATTGGATAGAAAGAAAATAATGAAGTTATTTGTGTTTTAACTAGGTTTAATTATGCATTTAAAATATTTTTGTAATGTATCGCATATTTTCTACATTCTAGTCAAGCTATTAACTGTATATTAATTAAATAGATTGTGTATATAATAGCTGCGTCATAAGTATGTAAATATATAAAAAAATTCACTGTGCAATAATTTATTACGATTTTAAATATTATAAAGGTATGTAAGATACAAAAATTTGTTTCTTTTATATTTTTACATGTCTTAATAATAATAGCACTGTTTGAAATGATCAAAAGTGTTATTTCTTAAATTAAGTTTCAACTTTTAATTTTACGTTTTTAATTCAATTGAAAAATGTAGTGCAAAACGTTCCATAAAAATAGAATAAAAATATATTTACTTACTGTAAGTAATTATTGCAATAACTGTAATTGTGATCTTCATGGTGATAAGTCGACTCACTGAATTAAAACACGGTGCGCGTCTTCATATGGTGGATCGCTTACTGGCGACGAGACTGTCAGCTTGGAATTACCCAGCCAAGCAATACTGATTCAGTACCATATTCATATTCGCACGCCTACGTGTATATGTACATTTACCAGAAAAATATACCACAACATAACGGACAAAGATCCTTCTTCCAAAAAGTTAATATTGAAGAGAGAGGCAAATGATTAACATGCTATTTATCAGATACGGAAAAAAATGCGATGGAAGTAGAAATAAAATGAATCACAACTTACGATTAATGGCAAGAAACGATATTATAACCCCGCAGTTTGTCTACACGATTTTTGATTCTAGCAACTTTAAATGTTTATTCGAAGGTAAAGTATTGACATCGTGTCTATTAAAAAATAAAAAAAAATAAAATAACCGAAATATATAAATTATTTATATTTATACGGTCACTACTTGGTGTCGAACCTAACCATATATTCAAGGTTGACACGCTTGAATATTATTGAAATAAGATATTTATAAAATGATTATTTAAATAAAACCAAATTTATTTCTGAAATAAAACTCGAGTAGACATAAAGTGAATCATTATAAACATTCTGATAGCATGTGTCAAATGAAAATAACTTCGTTATAATATGTTCTTTTTGCACATTATAACTTTCTTATAGTGCTTTTCTAATTTCGTCTTCTAATTTTTTTCCGACATTCTATTCCTATGTGTATTTTGCTTATTTTCTTACATTATATGTATATATATATATATATAAAAGTCTAATTTAACATATATATGTAGGATAAAAATAAATTTGAACACGGTTGTGTTAAAAAGAAAGATTTAATAATGAGATAATAATTTGAAACGTGCTAATAACTATCCACGGGATAATAAAACGGGAGTCGATGCCTCGCGGTCTTTTTCCGACGTCGCGCCGTAGTGGTACGCAATCTACGTTTCCGCGGGAACAAACAAACAATTGCCGATCGCGGTTTACATGGCAACGCATGTACGCAGAGCGCGCGTAGCCGAACGTGCATTTGTAACGCTACACACTAGGTGTCCAATAATTCAGCACCACATACATATACATACATATATACAATTTTATTATTGATATTCAAACCTTCCATTTTTGTAATTAATTATCACTGATTTTAGTAATTTATAAAAATGTTATAAATATTATATTTTTCTTGTTTTAATAATTCAATAGTCTGTCCCCAGGCAGTATTTGTAGGAATTAGTGGAAACAGCGGTCATACATGTATAATATGGCATCTAATAAAGTTAAAAGTAATATGGTCTAATAAAAAATGAACGTAAAACATTTTTTGGTAGCAATAGTTAGAAATTAATCAATAAAGATTGATATATTTCTTTCAGGATTACAACCAACTGCAACTTCTTTTCAAAACAAGAAGTATATTAGCTAGTAAACTAATCCTATCTTCATAAAAAAGATTAAAATCATTTGGTTCAGTGTCAAAAAAGTACAAGAATTTTCTGATAAACCTGAAGTTATTTTTTGCATTATAACGTATTATATTTATTGTATTGCATCAAATTATGTTATATTTAAACATTTTTTAGATCCCCTTCAGACATTTTTATTATAGTAATTAAAAGTTAGTGTTGCATTCAGGAATAGGAAGCCAAGGGTCCTGGCATTATTTTATTCTTTAAATATATTTCTACAATTATTTGATGATTTTTGTAGGATGTAAATTAAAATTATTTTGATATGTTCTATTCGATTTCATGTTAAAAATTGTATCTTGAGTACGTCGCGGTTACAAGTTAAACTGAATACTACTGTATAAAATGATAGTGATGTAAAAAAGTTAATATAATAAAATTTTACCGATATACGTATATACCGCATAGAGTTGATTTTACAAAAATAGGAATTATTTGACCATGATTCTATTACATGGTTTTTTGTTTTATTTGCCAACTGTAATAAACTTAAATCAAGGTAGAATACATGATAGTAATGTGACGATTGCGATACATGAAGCAAATAAATATACATATATTATTTTATTAACATTTTTCCAAAATTTATTTCCAGAGAACTGAAAAAATATTTTATGGCAAGAAAGAAATAGCAAAATATGTGCTCTGTCACATTTTTCTTACAGGGACTGAGAATTGTGAAGTTAATTGTGCAAAATTCTCAAGTGAATTATTATTTTATTCTGATATTGAGAAACAAGTTATGTATTAAATAAAACTTAATTTACATGTTAAATAAAACTTAATAAATGTATTAAACTTGAAATATAATATATACTAGAGTACTGCAAAGATAACTAAATGATATACATGTTGGTTAAACAAAAACCGTTGTTTTCTATCATAAATAGAATTTGCGCTAATTACACTTTTTACTCATTAATCGCGTGATAGTAATTCGCTAATATCATTACGGACGGCTTTTTATTACATTTGCGCAAATAGTGGATTGAGACCTACATCTTGTAACGAATTCTGAAGGTGTTTTCTGCCGATGAAATTTAATCGAAAGTAAAATCAAACATAAATGATAAATGTGACTAATCCAAAATAATTTCAAATAATAACAGATAATTTAGATACTAATAATAGATGATAATTCAAATGAAATGGCCCTGCCGGTGAGTCGGTTCGATTTCATATATTACAATTTTTCATGTATGTATGTACTTAAATTTTTCGGCGATTTATTGTTTATCTCTTTTTATCCGAAAAATTAGATCAGTTATTTATAACATAAAAAGTAAATATGTTTAGAATTTTTTTTCTTGCTGATTAACTTTTAATTCGCAGACATTTTATCATATTTAATTTACTGGTACTTTAAGATAATAATCGTGAGTGCATGTAATACGAGCCATTTTGTTTTATATTGCATCTTGACGTTGCGATTCCTGTATTTAATTTTGCAAATATATTTTTTTTTATTTAGATATCAATTAAATGGATTAACTAACATCAATACTAGTTGTTATACATATATTAATTATTTGTTCAAAAGTAGACCATCACTTTCTATCTGACCCTGCACACGAAACAGGAAGTTAATAAAAAAGCTTCAAATCCAGGAAGTGAGCATAAATTACTGTGTCATTTTTAAGATTTTTGATATACTAAGAGAAATGTATGCGTTAACGATAATTCTTATTTAACGATAATACAAATAAACAAAATAATTGTTTTATACAACTTTTTTGATAGCTACAATTATCTTTCTCGATCATGAACATGTAATATAATTTGACCTTTTCAAAAATGTCAAAAAGTGAAGACTGCAAAATTCTGTAAAATCATCCATATAAAAAGTGTAGAAAAAGATGAAAAAATATCAATTTTAAAATTCAATATTAAGTTCTTTGAAATGATTATGGTAGAAATAGTAACCATAATAATTAAAAGTGATGCGGTTTAAAGAGAAATTCAATTCAAATTTCATTTAGCACAGATATAATGGTACGAAATTATATCTGTTAAAACAAAGATAAATAGGTAGCCATTCTTTTATGAAATCGAAGTCACCTAAGGATTTACAAATAGAAATATACATACATATATACATATACATATATGTATATTTTCCTTTTATCGCATTGTAAAGAATATCGAGTCAAATTCAATACGCATATTGCATGATATTTTTACTAACATGTTACGAATATATTAATATGTTATTTTCGTTGCAGAAGGCGGATTACATTTCGAATATGTAATTAAATAAACTGCATTTTTTTTATATTCTAACGGCGTGGTAACATTCAGTAATTTCTTCAGCGTGAAATATTTTTTTTTTTAATTGAATACTTAAGGTCACATGCACATTTTTAGGTTATTAGTGACCACATTTGCTTTGGGACTATGTCATAAACCTATTGGTATTACATTTGGTAATAGAGACCGTTTATACTGTCTCAAAGTAAAATACAATAAAAAGCTAAATATTTCACAATATCACGTAATATGCATTCTGAATCCATCTCGATATCCTCTTCAATATGACAAAGAAAAGAATGTTTGTAAAACCTGTGTATGATTATTTAGGTGTTGGTAAATAAAAACTCGCGCCCGATTAAAATTAGAGATCTAAATTTAAACTGTTAAAGAATAATATGCACTACACTAAACGATGGAAGTGATTCAATTCCGCACGACATCCAAAGTTACAACGCAAGAACGCTTTTTTTAAAACTACTTCTTTGCCCGAAGGATTTTTTGACCCACATCTCGATCTCTTGCCTCTACTTTCTCTGATGGGTTTTCCTCAAAACATAAAAAATTATGCCACATGGAGGAAGAAGCGCATTACTTTGGTTGCACCGTTAGGTCTGCAAACGCCGTGACCCTATCATAAACTATTCTATTTATTAACTAACCTATGCACTTGTACTTAACGGATCTCACTATCCTACACCTGTAATCGATTTCGTAATGAAAACTAATTGTTTTCAAATTGCTCTTTTACTGGCTTCGATTGTTCACTTTATACTCTGCTACTATTCTTCAAAATTTTTTTAGGTAGCTACAACTGGGTGAAGAATCATGTGTCGCGTTAGAAGTAACACTGTATTTCATATTTACAAGCATCTATTCAAATTAGAATAAAAATTAAATTAATCGTTTAAATATATTTTTGGAAAATGTAGCTGAATATTTTGTAAAAAAAAAATAATTAATTAGAAGGATATTTAGGGTTTCCATATCATTATCACAAGCAACACATGAAAATGTATTAAAATTTTAAGAGACGCAAGTTTCCTGGTTCGAATTTCAGGAATACAGTTTTCCTACTCAAAATTAAATGCATAATACATTTTCAGCAGCTAACTTTGTTAGTGCATCAAAATGAATAATGTGTCGTCGTATTGAATATTCCCAGACAAAGTACTATCAATGGTCATCGTTCTCGGTAATAATTATCCATTAATAAGTGTAGATAAAATAGCACAAATAGTCAGAATTAAACATATGGTTTCATGTCACTTGATGAAGTTCTATTTTTTGATGTTCATTAAATTGCAAAATTAAATTGCATATTAAGTGAACAGTCTTTTGTCTAATAGCAATCTAGGCCAAATAGATGTCACAATTCGGATTGCAATGTTTCAGTGATTTTCACCGATTGCAATGTTTCATGATTTTCATTTTATATGTATATTACAAAAATATAAAATTACGTAAAGTGTGGATATAATACTGTTTATTGTGTTGAATGATGTTAGTTGATACCAAGATTCATGAAAATAAAGTAATTACTAATAAAGGTGTCAATATTTATCCAGATTCCGTTATTTCTTTTAATTCAATTATAAAAATACCTGATGAACAACGCGTTAACATTGAGAATTCTAAATAAACTTTTATTTTGCAAACGTCTCCAAGTGGCTAGATTGTTTGTAACTTTAACAAAAATATGTTAATGTTTGAAATTCTACACGAAATTCTACACGATATAGAGTGAAATTATTGCTATAATTTTTAAGATACTTTTGGTAATCTGATAAAAAATTGTCATGAACAAGAATTTATAAATGTTCAATCGTTAATAAACTCAACAATTGGAATTATAGACAAATATATTATTTAGTCCAATGCAAATTATTACTTTTATACATCAACAATATAAAAAACAATTTATATAATGATAAATGTTTAATAAAATTATTTACAAACGTTCAAATATTAAGTCGTATATCACAATAAAAGGAAACGTTATCTCAACCATTTCTAGTTAATTTAAAGATATGATCAGATCTAATGAAACTGTAAGATGTAAGATATACAAATTGTAGAGTATTTTAACTTATTTGTTGGTGACATACAAAAGTCAAACAAGTTTGTTTAAAGTTTGTTTAAACTTGTTACAGCTTATTGTGGAGTATCTTCTGTCGTAACAAGTATCCTTTCACAATTACTTATTTGCATAAAATTTGATTACAACTCCTTTGAGCGAAATTGCAGAGGAAAATAGCTTTCCACCATTTCATTGAATAACTCAGGTTGGCTCTGTTTATGCTGCTATGTATAAACTTTTGTTAATTTCAAATTCACTTCGTGCGATGGCTGTAAGAGGAATAATGGTTTTTTGTCTATTTGATAAGTTGTAACAGTTTCTTTGCATACATCGATTTTAAAGTTCGACACAATCTTCATCAGCGCCACCTTTGATTGAATCTTAGCAAATCTTGCGCCTGAGGAAAAAGAATCGGTGAAATTTATTTTCAAAATCATGTATATATATTTTAACATCAATGAAACTCCATCTTACCGATACAATTCCTTGGACCATCTCCAAATGGTAAAAAGTACATTGGATGACCGATTTCAGTATTTTCGCTTAGAAATCTGTTAGGATTAAAGACTTCTGGTTGCGGAAATATATCTGGATCATGCTGAATAGCGTAAACAGGCAGGACTACGAACTGACCCTTTGGAATAGTTACTTTTGTACCCGAAAATGTGTAATTTGCCATTGCTTTTCTAGATAGCCATAATACCACTGGGTATTTCCGTAACGTTTCTACAACAAGCAACAAGTATAAATATTATTTATATTTCGATTAACATTGCATGTAAATCACTTGCATATATTACACGAACTATACAAATTCATCTTTAACATTGAATATTTAAATGAATATTAAAAATAAGATGAATACTTAAAAATTTTCAATTTTTGATGCATTTTTCCCATTACTTATTCTATAAAACGATTTGTGGTATAAATAAAATATTTTAATTTAATATCAACCATTACAATGCTGAATTCATAGAATGTTGTAGCTGTAATACTTATAAATTTGATGAGAGTGTAACAATTTAGTTCTCTTCACCTTGATGAGAAGAAGTTTACAAATTGAAATATTTTTTGAAGTTTTTTTGATCAGGAGATGTTTACTTTAGATGGACCTGATGACATTCACTATTATTAACATGATTTAAGAAATCTTTAAGAAATTCAAAAATTTTAAGCATCTACGTTATGGAAGATATTAGAGTAACGATTTGGTTTAGCATCGTTGTTGCAATTAGATGGAAACAAAATTTATTATCAGGCAAAATGAATGGTAAAAACTGTATTGAAACAATAGATGAACAAATAAATGCACATGATATACTAATTGTTGATGTTTTTGAATGGCCAACAAGATTTTTGTGAATACTATAGAAAAGTGTTCGTATTACTTTGCCAGAATAGTGAAATTTCAGTGGTGTTGAAATATACTATATTGAAATTGAAAACGGTTTTAAGATGTTGATGTTTTAAGAAACTGTATTGTAGAGGAATGGAAACAAATACCACAAAAAGCATTAAAAAGTATACAAATCATTGCTGAGTGATTGTATAAATTAAACAAAAAGAGGGGGCCACAAGATAATAAACACTAACTACAATTACTTTATACTTATCATCACTCGCTTTTTAACATGCTATTTTGTTGTCTCTTTTACGAAGTATAACATTTACGTCTTCATTTGTACAACATCATGAAAATGAAAATTAGAGATGACAATTAACATGAATAAACATGCTCGCAATTACTGGTGTATTGAAGTATATTATTGCTTTTCTTTATCATACAAAATATAAGGAAATATAGAACGTGTTATCTTTTGGTCCCGGGTGTACTATTCACTAAATGCAAGAGAAACAATACCTTTGAGGACTGCATCCAAATATTTCATTTCCATTATACTATCGTACGTGATCTCTCCATTGTTGCGTTGTAGGACATCTTTAATTTCTGCTCGGAGGTTCTCTTGAATTGGCGGATTTAATGCAAGCTCGTATAAAGCATTGGTGATCGTTACTGAGGATGTTTCGAAACCAGCAGCGAAGAAAACGAAAGCTTGTGCAGTTATTAAAGCGTCATTCACATCTGTACACATAAATGAAATTATATTTTAAAGAGAAAATGAAAAACGTTACAAGACATTTGATTCTCAGCAGCAGATGATTATATTAACATTGAGTGTAATTTAACGTTACAATTAATATTGACTTTACGATTTTTTGCTTCACCGGTTTAAATGACTCGAATATTGATAGAATTTGTTATCGAGTTTACGAATACATAATTTAATGCATCTAATATTGCTCCAAATATTCATTACTGTCAATATGTCAATATTACCTTAAATGTAATTGAATTTAAAATGAAGCTAATATTGTGGCGAGAATGTTACTGTAATAATGTCACAATTCTGTGTTTTTGACTGATTTTTCTGTTCTTCGCTGCTTATTTTGAAGAAAATATACTTATCGAAAAATTTATTTAATATTTAGAGTACGGTTTTTTCTCTATAAGAATAAAATTATATAATTTTATGTAAAATACAAAAGGTACAACTGAAAAAATTTTACATGTTTTTTAGTGTTGTTAAGAGTATTAATAGTTTGACAAATTTGCGGTAGGCCATAAGTACTTACAGCAGATATGGCTATAGATATCAGTAATATAGTTGCTGTATGACTCATACAGATATTTCTTATCTCTTTTATAATTAATACAATTGTGAAAACTTTCAAATATACAGAGCATTATAGGTATATACATATGTATTGCATAATTTTTGTTTGTTGCCTAGATTCACTCTAAGCTGATATATTAGGTTGGGGAATAAGTTCGTAGCGTTTTGACATATTAACTTTTGTAATTTGAGAAAAAAACGCCGTTTTTGACGTTTTTTTTACATCAATATTAAGCATAAAAAAACATTTACGCAAAAACTGATATACCCATTTTAAAGAGTACATTCTCCGCTTTCTGGATCCGTATTTACAATTTCTGTTCGATGGTGGGTTCATGAGATAATGACTATCAAAGGAAAAAGCGTCATTTCAGCTTTGGTAGCTCATAACTTTGCGACCGATTGTCGAAACGAACTTCATGGACGTGCAAATTATAAGGGAAGGAATAGGGAATAGCAGTCTAGAAGTGGCATTAATCAAAAAAATTTTTCTATGTCTGTACAAACCTTAAAAAGAAGAAAAAAATTCTAAAATGTTTTCATCGCGATTTTTTGTATGTTTTGTTAATGATAATAGGCTTACAACATTTTTGAGATAAAGGGTCGAAAACTAGAGATCTGAAGCTTCAAAATGACTATTCTGGATGTCTTCTGTGATGAATTTCAACGGAGGCAGAGCAATTTGAAAATGACCTAAAAATTTAAGGAATTTTTCTGTTTCCTTAATTTTTTTGACTAGTGTATTTTTTACAGATGAATTACAAGAATTATAAGATAAAATCGAGAAGAAATTAAAATCATAGGCAATTTAATAGCTTGAAATGAATTTGAGCAGCAAAATAAAATTGCATTAATATACTCTACACATTCCTAAGGTTTCATAATTTTTTGAATTTTCGTTTCGGGCATGTTTCCCTGTTAGAAATGTTATTATTCATTTGCATTAACTGATATTTTCAATTTTAAAAATTATTTTTACAAAAATATTCTTTCTGTCAGTTTTTAAAATTTTGCAATGTTTTTTCTTCGTTTTTTTTTTCGTAATGTGTGTACTTTGAAGAAATGCTGCAATATGAAAGATAAAGTTAAATACAAGTACAGTGCTTACCATTAAATCCAATTTTTCCTGGGTTTTGTTTTAACTCTACTAAAACATCAACGAAATCATGTCTACGAACATTGTGTTTTAGTCTATAATCTATACTTTCTTTAGTGATTTTCGTAAAGAAATCCACAATCTCGTAATCAACAACGAATCGTCCGAAGATTTTAAATAGTAATGGATATTCCCTCAATCTATCTCTAATGACGGTCTTGAAACTCGATTGGAAAACTTGTCTACCCATTTTACGGAATTCGCTGTCTTCTGCAGCTAATGCGTTCGCTTCTATTCCAAACGCACAAGAACCGATCACATCCGTTGTGAATTTTGCAGAAATCTCACGACAGTCGATATGTTTCCCTTTTTCGGCTATTTTCTCCAGATATTTCTCAAAATGGTTCGCACATTCCAGTATCAAGTGTAACATTTCCTTGAGTTTCCCTGAAGTGAAAACAGGAGAAAACCGGTTCCTTAAAGGTTTCCATCTTTTTGCTTCAAGTCTGAACAGATGCAATGAAAATGGTTCAACCTGTAAATAATAACATCAAGGTATTTAAGCAATAAAATAATAGCTGAAATAAGTAGCTATTATCATATACATTCCAAAATTGTCAGCAACATTCTAGTTTTACTTGACACTGTAAAAAGCACTCTCGTTTAATGGTGACCTAACGAATGAGTTACTATAACAGTTACTAAACTGACATATCATCTATTTTGTAAGAATGGTAGATGATATATTATGATTTCAAAGTAAGTAATGGGGAATTTGAAGCACGAATCTGCACTTCGTCGCAAAGTGCAATGTTAATTGCACATTTTCTCAAAATAATGAAATGACAGGAACAATGAAAAGAATGCAAGGGTATATAAACAAATACTAGAAATACTAATAAATAAAATATTTAAAATTATTCAAAGATTTTAATAAAATAATATTGTATTCACATTTTATAGAATTAAAGGAAGGAGTTATGAATGATTGATATGCTTAAAAGTTTTAAGAAAACACATATTTATTGAATGGCTGATATTTTTGAATAAACATAAGATAAAATGAGAAATAGGTGAATTATTTTGCATTCAACTTTATATTACATTTAATATAATTATTATACATAAGACATAAATTGTTTCTACAGCAATTTGTAGACTTTTTTACCCTTTCCAAAATATACTTTTTTTACAAGAATTACTTAAAACCTACTTTAAGTTTTAAAAGCAAAAGAAAGTTAAAAACATTTCTTCTAAACCGTCATAATGAAATTTGGTAAAGATTTTTTGTTATATATGGAATTTTATAATTTTCAATTTATTATTGTTGGTATGTTAAAAACTTAAATTGCATCTGATGTTAATAAGAGTGGTTGAAAAAAATTCTTCAAGATAAAATTTTTGCGATGTATATTACTTGGTTTTATATTTTTCAGTTAATTTTTTTACTTCATGATACCTTATAAATTGTTTATACTGTGAAACAGATAGGGCAACATTGATGAGTTTTTCAAGCAATTAAAAGAAATACTGTTAAAGATGAGTATATTTAGTTTATAAAAATTACATATAAACTTTGTTTAAACGAATATTACCATTAATGCATACCATGAATTACACGAAATAGAACCGATTTATAAATTGAAATACATATTTTTGAGATTAATAAATTCAAAACATGTCTTTTTATCATAATTTATTTATTCGAGTAATAAATAAATACTTACTAATAGCACCAAGCAAAATAATTTCACTTACAATCAGTAATCATGGTAATTTAATCTTTACATTTGTATGTAAAACTCCGTTAGTCAAAATTTATGATTTGCACTTTGAATTCACATTTAGCAAGAAGAAGTTTGAACCTACCTCAGCATCAGGATCCCGCATTCTATCGGCGAAGTTTACAAAATCTTTGATGAGAACATCTTTCATTAAGTCCGGGTCCTTTACAATTAAAATCGGGTCGTGGCCACTAAACACTCCTATCAGTGGTTCATCCTTGAATTCATAATAGGCTTTGACGAAGCAATCATTGACTGATGTTTTTCCAAGAAACACGTTTTTGAAATTTCCCAAAAATGGAATAGGTTTCGGTCCTTTTACGCCTCGTTTCTGCCAATATTCTAAGATGGACGTGGAATAATAATACAGCAGAAGTATTATTGCAGAAAAGAATCCAACAGTTTCTAATAATGACCAAGACATGGTTGCAGTTTCAAATCAAAATTGAAATTAGTTTAAATGAAACACTTCACAATCACAAAATAAAGTATATATTTTTAAGAACTATCACGGTATTCTTATTACTCTATGTCACACTGCTGTGTTCGACGGTCGCCTTCGAAGTATTAATTTCCGTATCGACGTCTCCTTTTTACATCATTTGGAGACCTTATAATATGATGGATAAACTGTAATCTAGTATAATTGATTAGTTTGATGATTAACAAGAGAATAATCTATTTACGAGCGTACTTTTAAGCAACATCATAGTGTGTCATTGTTATTAAAATAAAATTTCATGAATCTTCCAGTTATTTTATAATTTTTGTTGATGTATTGTAATTCATTTCTAAATATATTGAACTGAAATACTGTTTCGTACGTCACACGAAGATCATGATAGCACAGGTCATTACTTTTAACTTAACCTCAAATATTTCACAACAAAGATAAAATTATAGTATGTAATATGCAATGTGATCTTATTTAAGGAAATATCGATAGTTTTGAAATGAAATGTTTAATTTTCAAAAAAATTCGTTGTTCTAATACAAAAAATGTAATATATACGAACATATACATATATACTATACTAATACATATGAATTTATTTTTGTATAATGCATAGTGTGAGACATAATGTATAATGGCTCCAAGGTTTCAAAATAGTCTTCGTTTACTTAAACAGGGATATTAATACTTTTTATATCTCAAGGCGTGAAATATGTATTGATACATGAATTTGTTTAGATTATTTCGTAAACATACAAGCAGGCTGAAAATTATTATTTACATGCATAAATATAATCTGTACGTATATATTTATTGCGAATAATGGTGTAATAAGTCTAATTAATATGAAAATGCATATTAATATGAATCCACTCAATATTTTGCATGTTTTTATTTAAATTGAAAGTTCTAACTAAATTATACTATCAAAATTTGCTTATGTTGTGAATTTATTTATGGACACACTAAATAAAACATGTGTAATATGGTTGGCCAACACTCACTTTATTGAATAATTGAAAAATAATAATATGGAAATAAAAATTATATAATAAGAAAGAAAACACATGCTCTTTACTTCATAACACTCTTCATATAGACCTCAGGTGAACACAATAGGTAACATAAACACGGTAAAAGAAAGCTAGTAATCTAGAAAAACAAAAGAACCTGGCGCTCTATTTAAATTGTATATTCGCCGTCATTGACCGATTTTCAACAGCTTATTATACAGATTTTACATCTTGATGTTGTCTAGCATAGAGTTTTCGATGTCGCAAATGTTTATTCAAAAATATTCCAACATTTAACAGCATAAATGTTGCACGTATGTATAAGATTCTTATTTCTAAAGGGTATAGCAGGATAAGGAGCTCAAAAGTATCTTTTAACAAAATTAATGAATGAACATATCAGCTAATAGACTGTTAAAAGGAAATTATTTTTGCCAAGTATCGCAATTTATAGTTTAAGCTTTATGTCTTTTGTTGTGCCGTACGTAAAATTAAAAAAAAAATCTGGGATACTCTGCCCTATGATGTACGTATTTGCGAATTTTTCCAGAATTTTTAAACGCAAAAGGAATTTTTAAAAAATTCTAAAAGTTTAAAAATATTTGTTTTAATAGAAATTATATAGAGACCACGTTTATGTTTTTACAGTAGACGTGCTCTGTCATGATTATTAATCTGTAATTTTTTAAGATTTTTTGAAGTCGTGGAACATATTTGCAAAAATTAATAGCAGATATTATTATCTTAATGTTTCACGAAACCGTGTTTATATTTTATAGTTTTAACCCATTGACTGCCAGCTACGAGACATCTCGTAGTAAGCGTGTGTATCAAAACTGCCAGTTACGAGATATCTCGTAGTGCGTGCTGCAATTTTAGATTAATTACAAATGGCCATTTCAGTTAAAAATATTTTAAAAAGGTGAATGAAAAATGCTATTTATTACTGTAAATGCTATTACAATATTATATCAGTAACTTAATATAATTATATTTTGTAAAATTTCATGTATTCTTCAAAATAAAACCTTAGCACCCAGGACAAGACGCTCTAAATATGTCTGGCAGTCAATGGGTTAATAATTTGTTAAAATTATTTATACACAATTTTTCAGTTTCTTTATAGAAGTGTATCATATATAAAAATAATTCCAAATCGATATATCGTAAGATAGTGAGATCTGTTAGGTGACTAACTAACTTATGAATTTATACCTAAAAGATCTCACTACCTTACACCATATTCTTGTATATCTCATATTTGTAACATACTCTCCATTTACTCTTCCTCATAAACTTTTTTTTCTTAACCAAAATATTCTAATATTTAATAGCATAAATACTTAATAAATATAATCTTTAATTCCAAAAGAGTGATTGAAAATTTAGTCCATTTAGTGTATTAAACTTCAAATTACAAACATTTTTTATATTAAATAGTATTATTAGTCGAAATATGTAGATTAAAATCGTAATCATATAATAAAATCAAATAGTAATATTTTATAGGATAAAGGAACATCCTAGATAGATTGTGAAATTGGATTATACACAAATCAAAGTAATGATCGCAACTGGAGTCTACAGCACTACAATAGTTTTTCCAAGCCGTTTAACTAATTAATTTTTAAACACATTTCCTCAAAAATTATGTTTTCAACTTAATTTTATTATTCCTGATTTTCATTTTAGTTTAAGTTAAAGTAATTTACCTAAGTTGATCTGTACCACGAATTATAAATCACCATAAATTATCTTATATTTTTGCTATATGATGTGTATTATTGACTTATAAATGAAGAGAGATTTCTTCGTAAAAATCAACTATCATGAAACACATTCATTTGTGTCTTCAAACAATTTCAAGCTGGAAATGTGTCACGTAAGGCGCCCTGCACATTACTCTTTAATAGCAAGAAATGCTTTAAATTAACAATTTTGGAATTGTTGGATTGGGAAAAGTGCTCCCGTCTAATTTCCAGCACGGCCACCTGATTTAACGCCACTCGATTTATAGAGCTATAGTTTACGTGCAAGTTTCAACTACAGTGGCTGATACGCAGAAGCGTATTATCTATGAATGTGGCAAAGTATCAACCGATACATTAAACAATGTAGGCCAGCCCTTCATTGGTTTTACCAAAATGATGTGTTGCAAATGATCGTTATGTTGGAACATAAACATAAATAAACACTATATAAACATAATAAATATAAATAGGCACTAATATTAGTACGAATTTTCGAATTACAGTAAATATTCGATATGTGCACCATTCTCGGGTCTGAACTGGTGCAGATATCGTACAGTTCCTACATTTCGAGCGAAGGAGACTGAACGTAAACAAACAGTGACCTACCAGAAGGACACTCCTAAGGCAAGAATAAAACTTTTTTATTTTTGATTTTTTTTTTTTTAAACTTTTTCCATCATATTTGTAACATTTTTCTCATTAAAATGAGACCAAACACGACGTACTTCGAGCCATATTTACTTGTAATTTCAAATGTTACGCGTACATCGATGACTTTACTCTAATAAGATATTGCAAGTAAATATAACTCGAATTACGTCGTGTTTGGTCTCATTTTAATCAGAAAAATGTAAAGAATCTATTGGTAAAAGTTGGTTCTCGAAAAAATCAAAAATAAAAAAGTTTTATATTTGCATATGTATTGCTTCACGGATATACCCGACCCCGGATCATGTTACATTTCTCGGCAATCAAGCTTCTTGGCGTCTGAAGGGGTCTTCCCCCCAGTGGTTGGGATAACTTTGGTGCACATATCGTACAGATCATTTGTGCACATATCGAATATTTACTGTATTTAAATTGAAATATCTCCTAAATTACTAGCTTTTTGACATACATAGGTCAATATTTTTTTATAAAAAATGTCTAGCTGCATTTTTAAATTTATACAGAAGTACCTGATTTCATTAAAAAGAAAACAAAGTTTACCTTTATGTTGCTGCGTACGCTGAACGTTTTTCTATTCTGGAGTTGGTAGTATGGTCGTAGCCCAAGACTTCTGCGAAGGAAGAGTTTAGTTTAGCTTTCCCACCAATTGAGATCTTCTTACTTGGTATCACATGGTTGTCACAAAAATTTTCTGGCAACTCAGGACCACCACGAGAGAGATTCATCTCACGAAACTTCGCGTTGATCTGTTCCCACCTTTTCCATCACCACTCTTTTCCCGACTATTTTCCGGTATAGAAAGAGTTGCGGAGAAGACGTGTTGAGCCCAGTTAATTCTTAAACGTCTAGTTAAAAGAAACCTCTTTACGAGTTCTTACCGAGTTACTAACATCAAGTCTAGAGGAATCTTTGGAGGAGATCGGGTTAGAGTCCCTGTCGAGTCTATTAATCGTACAGTACGTAAATCTGCTGTTAGGAATTATTTCGGTTTTCCTTGTGTCTCCGTTTGCCTCGGTTTTTCGGTAAACTGGAAAAAATAAGTTTCTTTCTCTGTTGGAATCGAAACTAATTAAAGTCAACTTAGAGTATTCTTTAAACTCTTGTAAATTAGAGTCAATCTTTAATCGACAAGTACATTTAACACTTGTTAAAGTCTTAGTCGCTCGAGGTATACCGTCAAAATCTAGTTACGGGACCTATTACTAACATTTCCTGTGACACTAGGCGTTAGCCATACATCGGTTAATTCACATATCACTTCCTGGAGTATTCGGCGTTAGCCATACGGCGGCTAGTTTTCACATCTAAAATCCTTTGGTGTTGAGATTAATCAACACACATGAGTTGGCCTAGTAACACTTAACTCCGGCTCGTAACAATATATTCTCGACTTTAAGTACTCTATGAAACATTTTTCGCTACATGCAATAGTAGTAGGAAAATCCAGATGTAAAAATCGGTTGATACACTGTGCATAAGTTATATCAATGAATCGATTGTGGATTATGTTTGCATTCAAAAAAATGAATTGCGTTGTTTTTATTCGAATCATTAATTAAGATTTTTTCCAAAGAAAACGGACTCTAGAAGAAACTATTAATATTTTTATTTGCGACTGTTAATTGTTTGAATAATTGATAATATTTTCACCATTCTAACTACAAAAAGTAGCTTCAACTATAACATTAATTTTATTTCTTAAAAGTTTCGAGATATAAAATAAAAAAAAGCAGCTGAATATATATTGAAGTAAATTTTAATCCTTAAAGTGGATTCAGAGAGTAAATTATGAGTGTGTAATACGTATGTGCTTTCCATATCCCTAAAGTTTTATCATTTTTTTGGGTGTCTGGATTGGAAATCATCCCTTGAAAGCTCTACCGGCGATTGCCTTTGAACCCTTTCCAGAACTCTCAAGTGCTAGACAGGGCTTTATATTCAATTTTCCACTAACTTCTCATGATTGGTGTTAAGGGGAAAAGTAAAATAAAATAAAAGTCTAATCCTTCCACACACTGGCTTTTAATTTGTGGGGAAAAGAACAATTAGTACAATGAATATAACCTCTTGAAATTATTTCGGAATCACGCGCGAAGTTACAAGCTGAACAGTTTGATAAAATTTTCCTTGTGCTACCATTCTGCCAGAGTTAAATAGTTACCCCTAAATAAAGATGGCTAACATATTTTCTTTGAAAAAAAAGATACGTAAAAAATATCGCCAAAATCTTCTAGCTGAGGAAAAGTCAAGAAGAATATAGAAATATAAAAGTAAGTATTTAGGTACACCTACTCCTTGACTTATACTGAAGATATGTTCCTTAGAAAACTGTGTAAATCGAAAATAAACTAAAATGTGAATAATTCAATCATTTATTTCAACGTAAAATAAAACTAAATATATCTGAAGAAACATAAAAATAACGGTCTATTCATAAAATGATGAACATGTAAAGTTACATGTATGTAATACATTTTACATACAGGGTGTCCCACAATTAGTGTAGGACCCGAAAAGGGGTTGTAGGTCGGGCGATTCTGAACAACTTTTTTCTTTGCCAAAATATTGGTTGAGGCTCCATTTTCGAGTTATTAGCAAAAAACACTGACCAATGAGAGCGTGCATAGACCGGGCGCGCGAAAGCGCGAGCGACAGCTTTGAATATGACGGCCGATCGTCGTCGTGAACAAATGTTCGATACCGTCGGTATAACGTCGGTATATCGTCGGTATAACAGGAAGCTATTAGGTGAAAGTTAAATCGAATAATGAATTAAGAAGTTAAGAATAATATTAAGTTCTTCGTAATTCATGAATGGGAGATAAACCAATTAGTTGTTGTTTACCCAGACCAAGTATCTTGTATTTATTTTACGCCTTCAAAAAGGAAAAAGAATAAATTCACGAAAATTCATTCTGTCTTTCGTACCTTCCCTACGAAATGGGATAAAATTGGAATAAAATACCTAATGCAGTACCTCATTGAAGTGAAATAAATCTATTGCTGCGTACGTTTAATTTTAAAAATACGGAAACAACTTAAATAAAACTTACCCATTGATTCCTGAAAAAACTAGCTTCGATAAAAAATATTTGTGTCACCGGGTAGATCCACCGATCAGAGCATCAACAGCTGATATCCTGGCAGGGTCAATGAATTCTCAATTTCTTTCACTGTCTCTTTCTAATAATTGCACAACATAAGCACGACCGGTAAACGGACTATATATTCTCATTATAAGGTATCCGAATTGAGGAATCGATATTATATTGTATTTTATTAGAAGACATTGTAAGACTGGCCACGGATCGCGGTTTTGTTCTCGATCGCGACGCATACGTCGCGAACGGTTGCCATGCAACGATGATCTGTTGAACGACTGCGGCGTCGATCGACAGTCATCGTTTATTGTCGAAAGATACGTGTTGAAATAAAATGTATCGTTGTTTTTAATCAAAAATTCTATTTTCTTGCTTTCAAGATAATATAGTTTAAATTATTTATGAATATTCGTTTATGTGTTTTCATTCGTCGTATTTATGTGTTGAACTCACAGTGAAAATTAGTGAAAATTAGTGAAAAATGACAAAAAAAAGTGATAATGAAAAGTAATAATGAAAGATGACAGTGATAGGTGACAGTGAAGTTTCTTGAGAGTTTTTTCAGAGTTTCTATTATTTATGAGAACAGTAAGGATCGGTGGATCGACCCAGTGATAGAGATGCATTTTTATTGTGATTATTTGCGGTTTAACTTGTGAACATTTAAATTTGTTAATTATTCAATTCACATTTTCGTCATTACAATATCTAACGAAAATAATTTTCCATATTTTATCTATTATTTCTTTGTGATAACGAATAAACGTATTGAATAAATTCGATTTATTTTGATTACGTGAGTAGAGACTAATTTTGTTATTTCTTATTCATGAATGAATGGTAATTCAACAATAATCCAGATTTTTTTATTCATTATTCAATGTAACTTTCATCTAACAGCTTTCTATTATACCGACGTTATTCCGACGTTATACCGACGTTATACCGACAGTATCGATACATTTGTTCACGACGATCGGCCGTCATATTCGAAGCTGTCGCTCACGCTGTCGCGCGACCGGTCTATACGTGCTCTCATTGGTCAGTGTTTTTCATTAATAATTCAAAAAATAAGCTTTAACCAGCACTTTGGCAAAGGAAAAAGTTGTTCAGAATCATTTCAACTACCACCCCCTAAAATTATGCCCACCAGTAGCCGAACACCCTGTATAATCTTCTATTGCTCCCCTATATGCGTACTAATTGTCAATTTTTTAGCGACCATTTGGGTAATTGTCTATTCTTAGCCTGTATTCAAATCTAATGACTTTGTCAATCCTTAAAGATGAATGGTTTCCGCGAACAGAGAATGTGTATACAGTTCAGTTTTAATCTTTAGGAAACAGCATCAGAAACAATGGAGAGCTTCAAATTGCTTTTGATGAAAAAAATCGTCGTCGGCAGACATTTTATTCTGTTTTTGTCTCAGAAGAGCATTAAAGCGGAAACGTCCAATACTCAAAAGAACGTAAATATAAAATCGTGGGAAGAGTTGAGTCGGATTCGAAAATAGGCTTACAGGGAAGCACTTACAATTTGAAAATATATTAAAAAATATATTGTAAATTAAACTATAGAAGTTTCCGAATTTTTTGAACATACGTTGTATGCTTCTTCCAATCGTGTTATTGTGATTAGCATTCTCTGCAACATAAATGTCATAAATCGCGGAACTTGAAGGCAATTTTGATATTTATAGCTTTCATAACATCCAAGAGGTGATTAGTGGCGAACTACTAGTCACTGTTAGTAATTAAAAAGTTAAACCTTCCAGATCCATGTTACGATAAAGTTATTTCACATTAGTTAGATTAGAGAAATTAATTTTTTTACTAATTTTATTTTATTTTAACCTTTTGGATAAATATAAATGGGATTGCATATGATCCAAGAATAGTATTGTGGGGACATACTCGTACGGTAATGATTATTAATTTTTGTAGAGTTTTTGAATATTTTTGATTATAGAAAATATTTGTGGAGTACTAAAATTACAAACCTTGCTTAAATCTATTGACGGTGTGAGAAGAATATTCGTTTCTCAAAATGGGATTTCGAGAGTTGAGAATTTTTACAGTTTTGAATTTTGCATTTTTTTAAATTTGAGAATTTAAAACTTTAGAATTTTAGGATTTAAGACTTTGGAACTTTTGGTAATTCGGGGCTTTGAAACTTTGAAATTTTGGTACTTTAAAATTTTCGAATTTTGGGGTTACGAATATATAAAATTTTGAAACTTTGGAGCTTTAATATGTATTAATTTTGTCGTTATAGGGCCTTCATATTACCGAATGTTGAAAATTTGAAACTTTAGTACTTCAGAATATTGGAATTTTGGAAATTCGGTGTTTTTAAATTTTTAAATTATGAGTCTTTGGAACTTGGCGACCTTCATATTTTGAAAATTAAAAAATTGGACATTTTATAACTTTAGAAAATACCGTATTACAAGAGTATAGGTCGTGAAAAATTACCATTTCCGAAATTTGGTTATAGTCAATAAAAACATGAGAAGATGAGAGATAATAAAAATATATATAAACATGCTCTCATTAAAAATGATAAATCACAGATTACCAAATAATAACAAACATATAAATTAAGAAGATATATTTGTAGAAATTGTAATAAAATTTTACATAAAATGGAATTCTTTTAAACTAATTCTAATACTTTTTATAGTTTTATGAAATATTTCTAACAAATTTGTGAATCAGTAGCGTTCCGAAGAAGATCGGAACCATAGATCTATGCATACGCAGTAATACATTAATGCTAGAACATCTTTTTAAAGTTCTTATACTTATATTTTTACATGCTCATTCATTACAGGTAGAGGAGATGAGAGCAAAATTAGGAATGTTATTTTTTGCATGTTTTGTTCAGCATAGTAAAATAAATATTAATAAAAACAGTAAAAAATTGAAACGAAATCATGCCTTCATAGTTTGATCTTTATATCATATATTATATATATTTTTCCATTATATGTTAATGATTAGAAATTTCAATAAAAGTCAATATTGCACGAGGAATAAGTTTTGGCATTTATAAGAGTACAGAATTGAATATTACATTGTGATTTTAAATGATTTGACTGTTTAATGTATTATTTTAAAACTACTTATTTACATAATTTACATGGAGTAAGAAGACAGCAGTCAAATAGTGAACTTTTGATTTTCCTATGATAATTTATTTGTTTTATAATTAATGTATTTTGAAGTTATCAGAATTATTGTAATTTAACAAAACTATATTAAACGATCAAATGGTTGAGTTTGATTATAAGATAATTTAATCATATATAAATCCTTCTTTAAAAGACTGGTTATAAGTAATAAAACCATGTTACAAAAAAGGTACAAACTTTTATACCGGTGCTGACAAATTGGATTGTTCAAATATAAATTATTTGTTAAATTAACATAATTAACTTATTCCAGTATGATCTTATTAAACGATCAAATAAGACGGCAAAAATTCGTACAAATTAACTTTTCATTATATACGTATAATATACAATAGAATTATTTTTTCATTATATATAAATAAAAACTAATAGTAAAACAATTTTTTATGTACATAATTGCACGTAAAATTCTTGTAGCAAGACGTTAATTACCTTCTGTAAGAATTAAAATAGTTATAATCATTTTTCAGAAAAGCAATTAATTTTTAGGACACTTAGACTGTCCATCGTACTCCATACTCCTCTAATTATAACAATATTCTGTTTTATTTGTAAATAATTGACGAAATCATCAAATAATAATAATAAACTCTCGACAGTTTGCTTCAACCGTTTTTTTATTTAAGGCCATTCCTTCTCGTTTGATTCTTGACACACCCAGGGTTTGGCTATAATCCTCTTGACACGAAGGTACGCAGAAAATTTTCTATAATCTCCACGACTAATTTCTTTTTTTTATGTTGATATATTTAAGCCTTTGTTATTTTCAGATATATCGGGTGTACTGGTTGTAAAAGGAATAACGGCTTTTTGTCCATTTCGTATGCTTTAACAGTCTTGTCGCATATTTCAAGTTTAAAACTGGATAAAACTTTGATCATCGCTATTTTTGATTGAATTTTGGCAAATCTTGCACCTAAAAAACGATTCATTAAATTTATTTTAAAATTCATCAAATTCTTTATTTTTAAGTAAGTGACATCTTACCGATGCAATTTCTAGGCCCGTCTCCGAATGGCATAAATAACATTGGATGTCGGTTCTTTTCATTTTCATTAAGGAATCTATTGGGATCAAATACGTCTGGTTCTGGAAAAATATCCGGATCGCGCTGGATAGCATAAACAGGCAAAGCTACAAGTTGACCCTTTGGAATGGTGACTTTTGTATTTGAAAACGTGTAATTGTCGGTCGCTTTTCTACTTAACCATAATACCACTGGATATTTTCGTAAGGTTTCTGTAACAAAAAAATTTGCAAATGATTTATAGGTGTAGGCACAATTACAGTATACTGCATATTCAACATCTAATAAGTCACCATCTTTATAATTAAGTTACACTATTGTAAACATAAAAATGAGCACGATTTAAATTAATTTTCCGTAAAATTGATGTGTGCTTATACAATTCGTATTATATCAAATGTCACAATTTTTATTTTTATAATTTATATAAATTGTATAAATTTATTTTATTATTGAATATTCACCATAAATATTAAAATATTCAGTAATAGCAGGTCTATAGTTTAATAAAGGTTTCATCACTGTTTTCAATTTGTCAGCTCTACGGTACAATTAAAAAGCAAACACTGTTGTAATTAATATTTATAATTGATATTAATGATATATAAATAAAATTAGAAAAATCGAAATAGTTAAAACGTGTCACATTTTCTCATTTGTTACTTGGGCATTTTTATTGTTCTTAAAATTTGATGGTAGCACAATTAGCAAAACTTAAAATGAATAGGACATTAACAAAATGGCCAAGATAAGAATCTGATAATGTGATATATCCCAATCTCTTTATTTTTCTTCTTTCAAAAACAAATTTTATTATTATATTTTTATGCATGTAGCGGCACATGGTTCGCAGCGTTGGTAGTGTGGCGGTTTCACTCCCACGCTCATCGCCACTAGACGGCGCATAGAATCAAGACGTAGACTTTCTCGCTAGTACTCCAAGAGCCTTCCTATTCATATATATAGTTCCTGTCCATCCCTTCCTTATATCCCCGCGTCTAAGGCAAGGGCCTGCTAGAACGCCTTACTTTTTTAATAAGTCCACTAGCAGGCTCCGGACGAAACGTTCTCCCTCTCCTTTACTTTTCCTAGCCTCCCTACCATAGCTAGCTCGAACCGCCAAAATGCATTTCTTCACAATGACAACTGGATTTTAATTGTACGACAAACTTAACGAATTATAAATAGTTTGTTAAACATATGTTATTGTTGTGTACTTTGCATAGAAAGTTCAAAAAATTAATATGTCACGAGTAATTTTTAATTGAAGGGCGGAAGATTTTATACAAAAATTGGACATGCTTCAAGAATTGCCGATTTTCGCCTTATCATAATCTAGTACTATGTGCACGCGAAACTTTAAATCGTCAGTATGTATTGTATAAATATAGTATTATTCCACCTTAAAAAACCTTTGGGGACTCACTTTATCGTTTCCCCACTTGATCCAATTTCCTGCATATCACACTTACGAGTCTAAGAAAATTAATCTGAAAATATATTGCAACGTTTTGAAAAAATTAATAATAATTTATTTACGCGCTGACTAAATAAAAAAGGAAAAGTTCTATTAAAATTCTATTATTATAAATGTCTATTATACAGGGTTTGTCCAATAAGTATCCGGATTGATGTCCTAAAATGAAGTGCGTTGAAGATATACGTACATTGAGTTAATAATCTTCAAAGTATGCCCCTCCTGCATCAATACACCGTTGCCAGAGGGTTTTCCATTGTTTATACGCTTCCTGGAAGTCGGCAAGCGTAAGACTGTTCAGGCACTCCGTCGAAGCCGCTTGAACCGCCTCAATCGTCCCGAAACGATGTCCTTTATTAAGGCTTCTTTTAATGCGAGGGAACAGAAAAAAATCAGAGGGTGCCATATCTGGACGTAGGGTGGTTGGGGTAGTGTTGTGATGTTATGCTTCGTCAGTATCTGTCTCACAATTAACGACGTGTGACTTGGCGCGTTCGTGATGGAGCATCCAGGAATTCGCGATCTCCCTTCGTACGCGGCGTACTTTAAGTCTCAAACATTCGAGCACTTCTGCGTAAAATTGGCCATTCACTGTTTGTCCAGCAGGCACAAACTCCTTGTGGATAACACCTTTTGCGTCAAAGAAGACAATAAGCATCGATTTTATCCTTGACTTGCTCATGCGAGCCTTTTTCGGTCGAGGAGAGCCGCTTGTGTGCCACTCAGCACTTTGCATTTTTGACTCCGGATCGTATTCAAAAATCCATGTTTCGTCACCGGTAATCACTCTGTCTAAAAGATTTGAATCCCTCTCCAAACATTCTAAAAGTTCACGAGAAATCGTCACACGGCGTTCTTTCTGTTCCTCTGTTAAAACCTTCGGAACCAATTTAGCGCACACTTTTCGCATTTGCAAATCCTCGGTGACGATAGAATGAATAGTGGATTTCGTTAAATTTAATTCCTGTGCAATTAAACAAATGCTTAAACGGCGATCGGAATTCAAAATTTCCCGCACTTTGTCGACATTCGTATCGGATTGGGACGACGACGGTCGTCCAACGCGTTGCTCGTCTTCAACGTCTTCACGGCCATCTTTGAAATTTTTGTGCCACTCAAAAACACTCGTTCTGGACATGGAATCATCCTTGTAGGCCTGACGAATCATATTAAATGTCTCCGTAGCAGATTTATTTAGCTTAACGCAAAATTTAATCGCTCAACGCTGCTCGATGTTTCGTTGCATTTTGATTCTCGACGCGAACGTTAAATACGCTTCCACTTCAAGCACGATATAAACGAAACAAATGGTGGAAAACAAATGAACCTAGATTTTTATTATACATAACAACTTTCCGCATCGATCTAGCTAATAGAGATTGCTCCCTGACCTACCAAACTAGCAGAAAAAAATCAGTCCGGATACTTATTGGACAAACCCTGTATATGTGTTACAGCTTTGAAGAAAACAGCTTTCATAAAACAACTTTGCTTTTATCGGTATTCAAGTCACAATGCGAAAAAGGTATTTTTAAATCGTAACAAATAAATTATCTAAAAATGACTATGTATGAAATACAAAATACTGTTCGTTCGATTGTATTTCGTTCAAGGTCGTCTTATTAAATCATAGTTACCGTTCAATATTAGTATTTTTAAGCATTTGAGTTCATTTATGATGGTGCTATCGCTAATGACATGATTTTTCATATTCTATATTACAGTTTTTCTAGTAAAAACAAAGAAAATCCTTTGGAAATGAAAAGGGTTTGTTACGTTCCGAACAGGAACATTTTTCAAAATTTCCTTTGTAGTTTTGACCGGCCGGATGTGTATCGATAATGCGTATTGCATTCTGGGAACACCCTGATCGAACGCAGTAACGGTCTTTTATGTTATTATTATAGATAGACTATCTTTTGGCGACTAAACTAAGATTGTTAATATAACACATTCCTTCCTTGAAATCAACGTGGTCCCACAGCCAAAATCTTAGATCATTTTATTTCTCCGAACCGCCGAATATAAACGGAAGTCACACTCGTGTGGTCCGATAACGCCAAGCGTTCTGGAAAGTTCCTCAAGTGCCCACGACGCAATATAAAATTGTAATAGAAATTGTCTTTGTAACACTACAATATTATATAAATTGCCCATAGTATTTCATTATACCGTTATTGTAAATACGCACACGTCAATCAGTCGTACAATAGTCACAGTACCGAGCGCAATTTGACTTTAATAATTGTAAACCGAAATAGATAATGTTTCATTCTAAATTTTTATAATGTGTACAGATTAACATTTTATATTGTATTGGTTATGCATGTAAAATTATTTAATAGCTAATTAACAATCCATAGCTCAAGAGTAAAGGAAAGAACTATATAGAAAGAGAGAAAGATAAGAGCTGGACAAGGGAGGAACACATGCACCCACCATCACCACCTAATTAACGAATCATGGTCTCTTATGCATTGGCCTCGCAGCCTAATTCGTTAGGCGCATATCAATGCAACATAAACAATTTCGGACTAGGCCCACTCTGGTCTTCTCCGAGAGGTACAAGTTGCGACACTCTTCGGTGTATAATTGCGAGGTGCGTGTCGAGGGTCCGTGAAGTGGTTTAGAGACGAGTTTGTTCTTGAATTTGTTAAAGTGCAAAATTCAGACAAAGACTCTATTTTCACGTAAAGCTTTCGCGTTAAATAATCATATTAATAATCACGTTAAATTTTAATTCAATATATGATTTTATTTTTCGATTCAATTATATTCAATTTTATTCTTTTTAGTTTTTAAGGTATAATTTTATTTTATAGTTTATTTGAATTTCACAATTGGTCAGTTCAAAATTCTCATTGGTGGTGCGCTTACATGTGTGTGTGTTCTTCCTCCAGGAACCAGACGCAGTTGGTATTTCACATTTTACAAAAGGGAGTTGTTAATTCTAAATTCATTCAAGTACACATATTTCGGTGAGTTGTTTCCTTTATTCTTCCAGCTATTTATGAATTTTTCGGCAAGTAAATCCAATAGTTAATTATTTAACTTTGGGATTTCGCTCACTGGATTATAATTTTATTTTGTATTTAAGTAATTGTTTCTCCTTCAAATCTTTGAATTGCGCGTCTCGGATATTCACAATATTTTTGTTCAGTTCATTGTAATTCACATTATATTATATACGCTACCATTCTAACCATTTCATATTTTACAAAATATAATCTTTTGTATATTTTAATTGTTTTGAATTACATTTCTTTAATTGCCTCCGTCATTTCCTCTAAACATTGCGATCTTGTGAAAGGGCCCGTATGGGACTAGCGTATCTCCGGATCCACAAAAACATTAAGTCCCGTTAACAATTAATTTTGTTAGGGCAAACAAATCTTCGAGGCTTTATACGCGCGCTTCCCGCACGTAACAGTTAACATTTCAAATTAGTCCAGATTCTCCGACGATAGTTCTATTGTAACATAATAATAAGTAAATCCAAATTTTGTAAATAGTAAATAACACTTTTAACCCCCATTCAATAAAATAACTTTATCTTGATCGGTTTTATTTAAACCATAACTCGCTAGAATATTTGTAAGTTAAATCCAATAGATACATTACGTTATTGAGTTACAAATCGCTATTTATTAAGCGCAAAAGGAACATTACCTTGGAGGACTCCATCCAATAATTTCATTTCCTTTATATTTTCGTAGGTGATTTCTCCGTTACCACGTTGCAGAATATCCTTAATTTCTGATCTAAGAGCATCTTGGATTGATTGATTTAGTGCAAGTTCATATAAAGCGTTAGTGACGGTTACCGAGGACGTTTCAAAACCAGCAGCGAAGAAGATGAAGGCTTGTGCAGCCAAGAAAATGTCGTTCAAATCTATACGAACAAATAAAATTGCGTTATAAAGAGAACATGGAACATTACATCACACTTAGGAGTCTGTATAATAGTAGCTAATAAATAAATTAACATTGCAACATATTTAACATCGATTAAAATTTGAATTACTGATCATTCATTCTTGAGAGTCTGTCATCGAAGTTGAATTGCATTTAAGTTTACTAGAATGGAACGAAATTTAAGACTTGAATGAATGGAAGATGAAAAATTAGTTTTAAAAATAATCGGAAGAAAGATTTATAAGATATATTATGTAATACTATAAGCAAAACAGTAGTATGTTAATATTTTAACTAATAGCAATACACGACTTGTGTGATATAAGTTTTAATGAGTTACAAACATGAGTTTTTAAATATTTTCAAAATGAAAAAACAGGTTATCAATGATCACGTACTATAAATAATAGAATTTGGAAACCAACTATTATAAAATTTGGACAATTATATGGATTTTGAATTATAATTTCGAATTTAGTGGTGATAAATTCAGGTAATACGTTCGAAGTAATTCTATCATATCTTTTTAAAAGAAACAAGGAGATGAGATAAAATAAATGAATTATGCTTACCTTCAAGTTTAGCTTTTTCCGGGTTTTGTTTTAGCTCGACCAAAGTATCAATAAAATCATGTCGACGGAAATTATTCTTTATTCTGTAATCTATACTCTCTTTGGTGATTCTCGTGAAGAATTCAACGATTTCATGATCGACAATGTATTTTCCGAAGAGCTTAAAAATGAATGGATAATCCCGCAATCTATCCCTAAGGTAAGTTTTGATAGTTGGTTGAAAGACTTGTCTGCCCATTTTACGAAATTCACTGTCTTCTGCGGCTAATGCGTTCGCTTCTATTCCGAACGCGCAGGAACCGATCACATCGGTCGTGAATTTTGCAGAAATCTCACGACAATCGATGTATTCTACCCCATTTCCGAGCGTCGTATCCAGGTACTTCTCAAAGTGTTTACCGCATTCTAACATTAAATGGAACATCTCCTTTAATTTCCCCGAAGTGAAAATAGGAGAAAAGTGAGCTCTTAACGGTTTCCATCTTTTTCCTTCCAACCTGAACAAATGCTCCGATAATGGTTCGACCTGTAAAATAAGATTGATATATTCAAACAAAGGCGAGAAACGTCCACAATTTTTAGTAGGGATAGGTTTGGATTGAATTTTTAAATGTGGATCCTCGAAACTCCATTTGGAAACTCAAATCCGAAGCTTTATAAAGTTTCAAGAGGTCATTATTTTAGAAGAGGTTCTATTTTACAAACTAATGTCTACAACATTTTTCAAACTTATATACAATCCCTGGTCCTCGAATTAAAACCACTACAAATTTTCAGTATTTTCCACATTTTCCGTAAAATTGAAAGGCCGGTTCAAATTGTAATTGTGTCATTTATAATGATAATTATTTGCTTTTATCCTTTGTTTTTATATCTTCATTATTTTCACAAATATCTGTAATTCTTGCTTTCAACACAGATATTGTGGTGCTTTGAGAGTTATAAATTGGTCTCTTGAGTAGGCTCCATTAACCAAAGACCTCACGCGGTTTCGATGCTCTTAATCGCTCATCATCCACACAATTTGATTACTATCACGATAGTAATAAGTCGATTGCTATGTATGCGTATATCACTGTCAATATATTTAGTAATAACTTGCGTGATCTAACAAGGAAAGGCACGCAGGTGTTCCCTTCCGATTCTGATGAAACTTCGTAGGTTTGTTAAGCAGGCAAAAATAAGGGACACGTATTTTTTTTTCGGCTGAGACGCGGGTTTAAGGCGTGAAACGAGCCCTTAAAATTTCGACCCCTTTTGGCTATTTCGAAAACCATACGAGATACATTAAAACTTCTAATAGAAAAGTTGTATGGTTTCTTGCGTATAATAACAGGATGTTAACGAATTTTGCAAAATACAATTTGTTTATAACAAAAAAATTTTTCATAACTTTATTTTATAATTTATTCAAATTTGTATAATGACAAAAAGTGTAGAGAATTTTATTACAAAACCATTGGTATATATATATACGATATTGCCTCCTACAATTCCTCAGATTTTTATCATAAAGGTTCGCGCGCGCACCCGCTGACGCTCCACACTATATTAAATCGGATGAAGTCGGACGATATTACACTATCAGTCAACATTATTTATAAGCATAAATGGGAAACAATTACATTTGCGTTATACATAACTGCTAATTTTATTAAATTTGTATTACAAAACATTTATTGTTAAAGTACATAGGTATTCTATGTATATGTTAATTTATAGGTAACGAATAGTTTGAATAAGTTAGGGAACATAATCGTGGCAATAATGGTATTCTTCGAAAAAATGTTTCAAACACAACGGTTTCCGACATTAAGTATATGTATGTAATAATTGCTACGTCACCGCATATGTATATAGCATAGTAGTTCATTATGTGATGCATACCAAAATTCTACTGTATTTGGGAAATGCGGGGGTCTTGACGATATGTATCCACTTTTATATCATAAAATGAAATTTTCAAATCACGGTGAAAAAAACTGATTATGAACAAGTTATTGTAGTTTTAGAATGCTATCTCGTGTGTGGAGATTAATGTTATATTGCAATATAACAACTATGTCCGAAAAGCGACGAACAAAATTTTTCCATATGCGAAATCCGTCCACGTATAATGGTTGTAAATATTTTGTAGTTCCAGTTAGAATCATAAATAACATTATTTCTTTACTTATCGGAATAGCTTCGTCGATCCTACGACAACAATGCGCGCTCCAAGAATCTAATAATAGAGTTGTTTTGTTGTTTGTATTTGGAGAATAAACTTCTATTAACCAGGTTTTAAAATTTTCTTTTGTAAGTTTTCCGGATGTCGATGCCATAACAAAAATATTCATCCCCTTGAATATGGTCTGCTGTAATCGAGGTTCAAATACTCCATGGTATAAAGTAGATACATATCGTCAAGACCATCTCATTTTCAAAATCCCATACTTTGCTATGCATCACATAATGAACCACTATGCCACATATGTAGTGACGCAGCAATTATTTCATATACTTAATGTCGGAAACCGTTGTGTTTGAAACATTTTTTCGAAGAATACCATTATTGTCACGATTATGTTCCCTAACTTATTCAAACTACTCATTATCTAATAAAATTAACATATAGAATACCTCTCTACTTTGACGATAAATGTTAATTACAACGCTAATGTAATTGTTTCTCATTTATACTTATAAATAATGTTGACTGACAGTGTAATATCGTCCGACTTCATCCGATTTAATATAGTGTGGAGCGTCAGCGGGTGCGCGCGCGAACCTTTATGATAAAAATCTGAGGAATTGTAGGAGGCAATATCGTATATATATATACCAATGGTTTTGTAATAAAATTCTCTACACTTTTTGTCATTATACAAATTTGAATAAATTGTAAAATAAAGTTATGAAAAATTTTTTTGTTATAAACAAATTGTATTTTGCAAAATTCGTTAACATCCTGTTATTATACGCAAGAAACCATACAACTTTTCTATTAGAAGTTTTAATGTATCTCGTATGGTTTTCGAAATAGCCAAAAGGGGTCGAAATTTTAAGGGCTCGTTTCACCCCTTAAACCCACGTCTCAGCCGATAAAAAAAAATACGTGTCCCTTATTTTTGCCTGCTTAATAAACCTACGAAGTTTCATCAAAATCGGAGGGGGACACTTGCGTGCCTTTCCTTGTAAGACAATTTTCCATATATGACATAATGTTGTAGCCATAAAAGTGAAATTTTCATACGTGGTTCTAATTCGATGACCAGGGACTGTACATTACATTCACTCACTCTGCAGTTCTATGATCATGACCAAGTTGTAACGTCCCTCGTACTAGACTCAGGTATTTACAGTGCCTACGAAGCAAAGAGCGGCTTTTGCCTATTAAGCGACTCGTTTTACTATAACTAATTCTAAAAGAATGTGGGACCGCGGTGGCGTGTGGTTAAAGAGTGAAATCTACAGGTTAATACCTTTCATTAATTAGGTTTATTCAAGTAAAGATGAGAAAGAGAGTTATAAATAACAATTTTTTTAGCAAATATAAAAATGTATGTATGATTGAATTTTATAAGCAAGATGGAGTATATCGCAAATCGCAAGACGGTAGTTAACTATTTCAGTTACGCGGTTTTATAATAACGTACGCAACGCAAGAAAATAACGCAATTTTATAATGGATCTAGATCTTAACAAAACTGACAGAACAATATTTGGTTAATTACAAAAAATTTAAAATTTGTATTGGACGTGGAACAGTTACTCCTTGTTTGACTCTAAACTAATTAGTTTCATGGCCCTTTTTGTCGGAGCACAAATCGGCACCCAAAACCTGATCGCTTAATTGGGAAGCCTGCGTTAGCTGGCTACTAGAACTACCCAACGATCGAGTATCCAAATGGCTGATACCCGCTGTCCAGTCAAGACTAAGAATCTTGTAGGCCCTTACCAGTTAAAACTACTCCAGTTCGTTGCTTCCTAAGAGATCTGGCATGTACTACTTCAAAGATTGTTCTGCCCTCGCAGCCTCTGCTGCACGCCCTTTTATACCCAGAGAATCATGGGTTTTCCCGCTCAAAAAGTATTATTATTTTATTACGCTTTATTTAGTAGCAAATATATATTAGTTCGATTAATAAAAATATGCTTTGATTTATTATTAATTAGTTTTTTACAAGTTTTTCTGTTAAATCAGAGTTTTAATGATTTTTAGATACGCAAATTATGTGTTTCATTAGAGGAAATAATTAATTACAAACAATACATAAAATAATAACTAAAAATATAATGCAATTTATAATGGGTTAATAATTAATAATGTATATAATATAAATATTTTAAAGGATAATTTATAATAACTTGGTTTCGAAGTATATCTGTCGTCTCTTTCTAATTAACGCGCGCGCCATCGATCGGTGATCTACTCTAACAATGTTGCACGCGTGATCTACCCCATACTATTACCGCGCGAATTTTTATTGTGCAGTCGGTAATTTGTGGTCGGTAATAGAATAAAAAAAAGATTTACGGATTAGAATGTTCCTTTATTTATCGACAGGGTTGATTTGATGTTCCCGGGGACGTTACAAAGTATTAATATGTTCATATCATCAAAAACAGAAATTAATTCATAAGTTGTATTAAGATAAGAAGTTGTATTCAGGTAATGCAACTTAGAAAAGTTGTATTAAATAAGCGCGATTTTTCCAAATTTCTAAATTTCCAAGTTTTAATTTCTCAATTTTCGCATAATTGAATTTCTAAATGTTCAAGTTTTCGTATTGAAAAATTTGAAAACTTTTAAAATGAATTATCAAAATAATATTATTTCAAAATTTGAAATGCATATTTCTCGTAGCAATATAAGTGTATTCATTGATACTGGTCTTTGATCTACCGTACACTTTAATAACGTAAAAATTAATGTTGACTTTTTCGTCAGATTTCGTAAAATCTATCAGTGGTTCTGACTACAAGTTTAAATAAATATTGACAAAAGGGGAGAGGGCCCCAATGTCCTTGATCTTGACATATGTTGTCGAAGTCGTCGTCCTGAGTAACTTTTCCTTCTAACTTAATCGAGGTTCGTTGTTTATTACGAAGTTATTAGCAAAATATATTAAACTAAACTCACCTGACTCACCCTAGCATGTTTTACAATTCATGGTATTTATTTTCTAACATTTATTTTTTAATTATGTTATAAAACGTGTTAAGTCAGGTTAGGTTAGAACAGAATGCAGGATTTGGGATTTAGAGTGATTGAAATCTGCAGGGTGTCTCACAACTAATGTAACTCCCGAAAGGGGGTTATAGCTATGGAGATGTTTAACTTCTCCTTTCTTTGCAAAAGTGGGGTTTGAGACTTTGCTTTTGAATTATTAACGAAACACATCAACCAATTGCGCGCAATCAGGATCGATAAAACCATCGAGTTATAAGGACATAATAATTTTATTGGAACAGTATTATTTTTAAACAGTGGGTAAGTCTGATTTAAACTGGCTTACTCCTTATTCGCAAAAAATGAAGAACTTAACATTATTCTTAATTTATTTATTTATTATGTGATCTACCTTTGGCGTAATATGATATTAAAGTGCTTGTTCACAATCACGGTAGCCATCGCTCTCGCTTCCATGTTCTTTGGTAATAATTCAAAAACGAAGCTTTAAACCTCATTCACAAAAGAAGAAGTTATTGAGAATCACCGCAACCCCTTTCTGGTAATTATACTAGTTGTGAAACACCATGTACTCCTTGGTAGGCGTGATTTCAAATACAAAGCCACTGCCAAAATCGCCAAATCTTTCGTTATCGGATTACGTATAAATTTTGAGTATACTTCCGAAGAGCTTTGGTGGCCGATCGATATGCATTTTGGATAAACGAAGGGCAGGAGCGAGGAAACTTCAAATATCAAGCAATTCCCACATCAGCCTATTGGTTTCAGACATATTAGTGATAAACTTTCAGCATAACATATAGAATTCTGCTTATACAGACATAACTAACACAACCATCTCCGTTATAGTAATGACCGTAACAGGTAGTTGTGCTCTCGACCTGATTATCTATACGGTGTCTCATATGTATAAACCACATTAGTTTGCAGGCTGTGAATATGATTTTCATTTCTGGTAGATATAATAAGCTATCGAAATATTTTTAAACAATATTGTTACAAGTACAGATAATTGCACTTAAGAGTGTAGACCTATAACGCAGTCAAAAGCATAGCTATCTTCTGTTTCGTGTACTGTTGCATGTATTTGTGAATATATTTGTGAATATAAAATATGATTCTAGTGGATGTCCGCAGATGTTGAATCACAGTGTGACTAGTTTAGGTTAGGTGTTCTTCGTAGAGGGAATGCATGCTCGCGTTAATGCTCAGTGATTATTGTTTTGAAACATTGAAATTATTTTATCTTGCTTAACAAAAATGTTAAATATAATACTAATATAAAGGTCAATGCAACGGTGAAATTTTTAATGGGACTCCCGATACATACTCTAAGCCGAGACCCCCCACTGTGTCATCGGTTGTTCACCTCTTGACCACGATAGTTACTTCAGTGGAGATGGTTGTGTTCGGTATGTCTGTTTGCAGAATTCTATTTACTGTGCTGAAGATTTTCATTAATATTTCCCAAACTAATACACTGTTATGGACACCGCTTGATATTTGGGTTTTCTGTCCTCTCTAGTTCTCCAAAGGAAATCAGCCCCTCCTTTGGGACACTTCGGAACTACATCTCAAATCTTTTGTCGTTAATAACTTTTTAATAAGCAATGAATGATAATTAAGTTATAAGGAAAAGTTACTCAAGCACATGCCCTCAATAATATATGTATGTCAAAGTCAAAGTCATCGTTATTTGTCCTTTCTTGTCAACGTTTACATAAGTTTGTATCATTGTAACTGATCATTAACATCTTTGAATAAACAAAGTTTCATCTTGCGTTGTGAAACGTACTACGCGTGATCACCTTGTTAGTATACATGCAGCGTTAGTGAAATTAAGGTCACCCGTCTACAATGTGTCATGTCATGGGCACATATTTTTCTGTAATGAGACCGTGGGTGTTATAGGAGTAAGTGATCTCCATTTTCATTCTAAAATTAACACACCAATCAAAATGACCGATTCACAAATTCTTTCTTTTAAATTACAAAATTTGTTTAGACGCTTTTCTTGAAATCTCGATTAATTTTTATTTAGTTGAAGAATCAATTTATGTCACGTCGTTTGTTTAATTATATTTTTAGTTTATCTCTTATTTTAAATTAAGTGCCCATCACACATCGCATCGGTAGGTTTAGTGTTAACAAGATAGATCACTTGCAGTAGTGGTTATGTCTCTTTTTAAAAGGTAGGATGATAAGGCGGAAAAACACTTTATATTACTTTACTTACGACTACGATTTGTGTCAACTCGCGTCGCGAAAATCAATTCTTAACTGCGCAGTTAAAGTCATCGATTAATACACTGTTTCTTGAAGCGTGACTGACGCATAATACGAGAATTTTACACTGTCTAAGAATAGTATTATGACTATAATAGTACATGTATGTAAATAATGAAATCCTTCTGTTACTTAAAACGAAGTATACGTTTGTAAGTATTAAATATGTTGATTTGTTTATGAATGTGTTTGGTATGAAGAAAATGAAAATTAATATGTATATAAACAGGCCTAAATTAATACTTTGATTGCCAAATATGGGTGACATCAAAATTTTTAAACAATTCACTTACATAATAGGAAATACTCGTATTAAACACTTGTTTTATGAATAATAATAAAATACTGTGAAAATGTTTAGTAAGATCTGTTAAAAATAAAAATGCTATCTAACGAAATTTGGGGAAAGGAAGCCAGGAGGGCTATAGTCTTGTGCTCTATTTGGTGATGGTCTTTTAATTAAATTTGGTAAAAATGTCGAAAAGGGGACCCGGACCTAATATCCTTGAACTTGACCAATGAAGGGTCTCAACTGTTACTAATTATTTATTTAAAATTTTTAATTTAAATATTTTAAATATACAAGAAGTGCATATTTAAAAAAGAATATTGAATTTAAATTCTAACTCATATAAAAAGAATTAAAAATGTATAATTATTGAATCATAATTATTCTTTTTGTCTTGGAATGAAACATGCAAAATTGTCGATTCTTAAAAAGTTATGGAAAATCTGCATAAGATATTTTGATGATAATGTGTCAATACATTTTCTTACTTTAAAGCATGCAAAATTGTTTTAAATTATTTTAATAATGAATTTATTATTGTATATAACATGTCTATTATTACATATTTATATTGTACTGGCTATTGTACATTTGTTAAAGTTTATCCATAAAAACACTATTCTATGTAGCAGCGATTTACTACTTTAAATGATACATTTTCGTTCATATATTATATGTTTCGTTTCGTTTTGAAAATATTAGACGAATTGGACAAACCGTACTTTGTGCTTGTCTTTCAATATTCAAAATAACTATTATATTTTCTAAACTGTTGTGCTAACAACTTTATTATAAACAACGAGAGATAGCGAAAACGTTTTATATGTTACTCAAAGACATGACCTTGACAGCATTTTCCAACATCACGATCATTGAAGCTCAGTTTTCTTTTATGCATTTTTATAAACGATCATTCATGCATTTTTATAACTTATTAGTCCGAAATACAATAAAATGTATAAATGATAAATATACATTTAGAGTGTATAGTGTATAAATATACATATATTATTTATAGTACCTCGAAATTGTTGTATACTTAATATTTGCTAAAGGTTATGATAATATTTTGATTTCTTACGAATAACGAATAGACACCGTTAACGGTATTTTCGCTTTTCACACGCAACATTCAGTTTACAGGAAACGGTAATACTCGTATCTCAATTTAGTTTGAAGTGGTTAATTTGTGTGGTATATGTTATTACATACTCAGTTACAATTACATACATGTTGCATCTAATAAACACGGCAAGGCATTTAAAATTTTTAATCTAAAATTTTATTTTATTTTTAAATTGTAAATTTAATATTTCAACAGATGGAATTTTAAAGATTTGGTACATTGGGACTGTGGAACTTCGGAATTTAGAATTTTAAAGCCATGGAATTTTGAAAATTTGACACCTCTGAACTTTGAGACTTTAAGATTTTGTGATTTTGGAAACTTGATACTTTGGGACTTTGAAACTTTATAAAATATCCTTGGAAAATTTGATGACAGAAAATTTCTATGCTACGCCATTGTCGTTGGCACCTTAAGCATTTTAGTTAATAGTTCATTTAACCCTGCGCACAATATATTAGGAAACTACTGTAATACGTATACGTATTTTACGAATTACATATTTTATATGAAATTTCAGATAAATTTAATGTGAAAAATTAGAAAACCATAGCTACATTATGTTATGCTTACTGATAAAGCATCAATACGTAACATTCTTTCTAAATAGTTTTTCTGTAATTATTTGTATGAAGCATCATTATACCAGGAAGTTGGGGTTGTATTACATATATAAACATTGCATTATAAATATGGTCACACATAAATAAATATATAAACAAATACTATAGTCTAAATAACTCGCGGTGAAAACATTTGATTGTCATTATCAAACTATGTTAGATACATAATTGCATAATGTAATCTAAAAGTAAATAAAGTATTGCGATTAAACTAATGTAAGAATTCAATCTGATAATAAAAACTGTCTGTCTGTAATAGCGTTTGATAAATTGTAATATTTGTTCAATTGTATGATTTGCAATAAATAATTTTTGTAGATATTTGTGTTCAATTTCTTAAAAAAAAGTTGCAGATGTTCAACCTTGGAAATGATTTAGATTTTGACATTTGCAATTATTTAGTCTGTTTTATCATAGAATAATTCTGCAGACTCTTGCAAACAAAGTAATATAAATTGTTATTACATTGTAAACAGTTTAATGGTAGAATAAAATTAACATCAAGCCTGCCTAATTTGTATACACGAGAAAATACTTAGTCATTGATTAGAATCTACTTTTCCAGATTAAACTGTTTAGTAGAAATGTTTCAACTTCTTATCTAAATATTTTTTTACTTATTTCAGCAAAGCGACGTTAGGTTCTTTCATCGGTAGATATGTTATATCTTCTTTGATTATGATGCCAGTTACTATCATTATGTTATTTTTTTATTTAAAACAATAAAAGTGATATTTCCATTTTAATTCTCGAATTATATGTAATGCAAATGATTTTCTTTAAGAGCAACTATTTTATATTTTAACATAACAAAAATGTGAATAATAATGGTGACCAATTATAACTGAATTATTCTAATTGTTATATTTTCTAAAAAAACAATACGCTAAATTAATATTCCTTTTCACACAGTTAAAAGAATCTTACCTAAAAAAATTAGAATTTCATTTATGTTAATTCTGAAAAATATCTATTTAAATGGGTACTTTTTTATTTTCAGTATGTGTTGCAATACAAAACAGTATTAATTGCCAAGTAAAGGTTATTTAATGTTACTTATATCCTAAGTAAACTGTGAGTTCAAAGAAAGTAGTTCATTTAATATACATTTTTATAATCCATAAAAATATTTATAATTAATAAACTAAACAATTTTAACACTTCTGGGAAGTTTCACATAGATGGACTTTAGTGCCGCCATTTTATTTTTGCAAATGTAAAAAATATTTTTATTTTAAAAACTCGGCTAGATTACTATTACAAATTTTCCAATAATTATATCAACTTAAAATGTGTTTAGTTCAGAAATTGTAGAGGTCTCTGTAGTTTTTAAAGAAGTCAAGATTTAAATTAATTTTCCATTAAAAAATGTGGTCCAAACATACCTGTATGTCAGGATCTTGCATTCTATCTGCGAACTTTGAAAAATCTTTGATAAGAACATCTTTCATTAATTCTGGATCTTTAACGAGTAAAATTGGGATGTGACCACTAAACATTCCTATTAATGGTTCATCCCTGAACTCGTAATAAGCTTTAACGAAACTATCGTTGACTGATATTTTTCCAAGAAACACATCCTTGAAGTTGCCCAAAAAGGGAATTGGTTTCGGTCCTTTTACACCTCGTTTTTTCCAAAATTCCAACTTGGATTTGGAATAATAGTACAGCAGAAATAATATTGCTGCCAACAACCCAAGAGTTTCAAACATTAACGAAGACATCTTCGCGAATTTCAATACAACTTTAGCACTCAGTTAAACGAAACACTGTGTAAATGTAAATTCGACTGTCCTCGAACACGGTTAGAACTACGAAACGACTATGTTGTTCTTAATACGCTGCTCTGTTCTGTTGTGTCCCACAACTTCATTCGATCTACATAGAAGTTTTCACGTAGGCGCCTTTCTTATACCATCTGCTGAGTTAGCAGGATGACTGGCAACTCTCGATAATCGAACATCTATTCAGTGTCATAACTTATCTGAACGACTTTCACACAGAATTGTAATTGTAGGCATAACTTGTCTATTTATATAAATTGAAGACGGTTTAGGGTTCGAACTTCCGATGTGTCATCGTTATATCGGTTTGATATGTTTAGTAAGATAAATATCTGTCGTTAAATTTTCCATTCTGGAGAGACTGTTTTACCGGTTTACGGATGTTTCGTATTGAAGGCCACGCAAAGATCATGTTACATTGCCTATTGAGTTTGTCTTGTTCATATTTGAATTGGATTAAATATTCCGTACATAGCAGATTTGTACGTCATCATTGAAGAACAGTACCATTAAAGAATTGTGAAACTAATAAAAAAATTTTCAAACGATACAATGTCTAATTCTGAAATTAGCAAACTAATCAAATGATCGTTTTATAAGTTTCTTATTTTAACATTTTGAGTACCACGTCCACCATTTTGGAGAAACATGAATTATTACGTAGGTACATCGTTTATTTTATTAAAGAACATTTTGTATTATATGTTATAAATAATATTGTTAGATATGCAAGGATTTGCGTAATCAAAAAGAGTTAAGTATCATAAAAATTGTTTACTAGATTACTTGAAAACAAAATTATTAATTGAAAGGATTTCATAGTACTAAATGGTGGCACTCAATATTTTATGTCAGAAAATTTGTTAATGTGAGTTTCTTAAAATCTTTGTTGCTTTTTATCAAGATAAAGATTTAATAAGTATATTGATTAACGTTTTGTTGTTTGTTTATTTATTTTACAATTCCATTTTATTTTCATAGTAAGTACATATGTATAAATTATACGACGATGGGTTTAATATTAAATCGTTAATTCAACATACAACAATATACCGAGTTACTTTAATAAAATAATTTGACGCAATAAATCTCTTTACATCCGATCTTTACTACAGTTAAATTGTTTATAGGAGGAGCAGATCAACTTAGTATACAATTTCTTAATTTTAAAAGTGCACTGATGTGTACATTGGATTGCAAAATTAAATTTTACTGTGTCTTGCGATATAATATCGCACGACATCATTTTTTAGCATCTATTCCATGTTCTTTAAGGAAAAAATTATTTAGTTTATTTTTCACTAATATCTTTGCTATTATAATATATTACTATATTATATTACATTATATTAAATTATTTACTATTATTATTTACTATTATATGTTATATTACATTAAATGTATTAGTTTCACTTACAATTAGTAATTTTTTAAATATTTATGACTGTAAATTTTTCATTTTTAATATTTTTACGAATTAAGTATGCTGTCGATCAGGGTTCGATACTTTCGGAATGAAAAATTTTGTTTGTTAACTTTTCTTATATATTATATTTATTGTATTATAATGCCATTATTTATTATTCACATATGCGATATAATTTAATTTAATATAATATTATTTGTTATAAAGTATTATTATATTTTAATGTGTTACTATTGTTAGTACAGTACGATTTGTTTAATATAATACTATTTGTTATAGTATATCTCTACATTTGCATATAAAACCGCGTATTTAATTTTAAATGAAATATTTTATAATTTCACTTCTTGTTACATAAGATAATTAAAAAATGAGTTTATCATTATCATTGGAATTTTCTTCGATACGCTCACTTTCTTCATGCGTGAAACACATGATTTAATTCCTTATTTATTATATTCGTTTATTATGTGTTATTTATTACATATATTTTGATAGATATTTTATACAAAATTAAATATGTGCTTTTGCGTGTGAAGAGCAGTAATATCATAATAAATAATGATATTTCGGTAGGAAAAATAAGAAAATTTAATTGATAAGGAAAGATTCTTACCTATGAAGAATCGAAATCTTGATTAATAGTGTATTATTTAGTTAATTGTTGAGCTAAATCAATAATTTCAAGATCCTACATTCACCGTATAAAATCATTTGGAGGTAAATTCAAACAGTTTCTTCAACACCATAAGATCATCAGAATTACCTCAAAAAGTGAATAGAAACAATAGAAAAATTCGATTTTTGAACAAATTGAAGCTCAAACCAGAATTCTTTTAATTCTATTGCAGGCATTCGATGCATATTATCTTCAAAGAATTTTCTAACTCTAATTTTAAATTCTAGGTTCTTAATTTATTTGTTGAAGAAAAACTCAACACTTGTTGTATAGTATAGATTTAGTTTAAGTTTATTTATAATGTTTAATATCTAATGTATGTTAATGTTAAGTTTCTTTAACGTTAAGCAAAGAAGCGCATTTGTTTCAATTATTATATGTTTATTTTATAAGCGATTGATGCACCGATTCGCAACATTGTAATCTTAGACACGAGAATATTAGCTATAAATGTGTTAGCTATGTTGTCATTAAAATCGGAAAAGTCTGATTGTGTCAACTCTCAACGGTGTAGCCCAGCATGCGCGGAAAACTAAAGGGTTTTCTGTGGCCGTCAAGCTCCCCGCGTGCTCGGAAAGATGAAAATCTTTTTGAGGCCGCTATAGACCTCAATTGGGTAGACATTTACCGCTATGAAGGTCCACGCATGCACGGGAAGACGAAGTCGACCCGGGGCAGCTAAGCTACCGGTGAAATCGGCAGAGTTGACTTTTTTAATGAGTGATTATTCGAATTTATAAGAAAATTCGATAGAAATGCTCGTAAGTAGCGAGGTTCCGCGTCTATGAAGGGCGAAGCATTTCGGACGTTATCGGTAGCGTTCGTCAACAATCGGTATCGCGTTATCGCTCCGTCGTACAGTGGAGTATTTGCACCGAAAAAGCGGACATAGCAGAATTTAAAAAATTTTGGAATAAGTGTAGAATTTCTGGTGCTTGAGTTAGTTAAATATATGAGGAACAATGTATCAACATCCTTTTGTTGATTTATGCTATCATAAAGCGATGTTCTTCAATGAAACTGAAGGATTTTATGACGCGCTTTCCTTCCTTGACAATTGTCCAAAACGCGGCGCTTATATATTCAAAATTTTTCATCATTTTGAAAACATTGAATACATTGTTTTCAGACAAATATAACCTTCATTTTCCAACAGGTTTTACTTTGTTATCATACATATTTGTCTAATAATTAATGTTTGAATATGATCGATAATTTAATCATCTTTTTTTATGATTTTAAAACTTCATTAATGATTTTGTTATACTTCCAGGTGTGCTCCGATGCTCTATTTGGTGTCATTTTATTCTGTAACATGTCCTGATTGCAATGCAAAAAAATTTGGTTCCGACCGCGTCCGACTGCGGATTTTATAGCAATTTGAAACTTAATTGTCATCGGATTTTACTCGTAGGCTTGCACGCCCGCGTTCACTGACCATGCACGGGACGCTCATAAATTCTTCGAAAGAATTGTCTAGAGTCTAGACTGTCGACGATTAAGGGCCCAAGAGATGTTTATACTATGGTACAAATAAGACTCCAACTCTGTTCTCTATTTTCTAAATGCATTCAGTTGAAACAGTGCCTTCAGAGTTAGTTATATATATTTTAATTTTTTGTATTGTGGTGTGTCCACCACTACCTTCTTGCTAATTTATCTTTTCTTCTACACTTTTCTAACTTTCTCTGTTGCCTGAGTATTTCTAAGCACTTCCTGCCTATTCTGCAATCTTTAATTTTCGCAGGCTCTAGTGCAAGTCTGGTCAATGTCAGAGTGCACATTTGGCAGCCAGACTTGTGCGGGTCTACATTTTTCCGTTGAGTTTCTTCTCTTTCGCCCTTTCAACTTTCCACTCTGTACTTTTCGATCTTCTAAATCAACTTGATTTATTATTTTGAAACATCAAATTTCTCCATGTTAGAAAGATTTCGACGATACAGCAAATATTATTCTTAACAAACATTTTGTTTCTATAGCGTTTAACTTATTTAAATATAAATGATAATACTCTGTAATACTAATAATATGTTTAAAAACTGCAAGAAAAATATCTGCAGTTCGTAGTATGTGACAAATGTCGAGGAATTTATGCAAATAAAAGTACTCTTACTTATATCCCGTCTCTTCCTTTTTCGTATCAACTGTGATAAAAATAGTTAAAAATCTCAAGAATAGTGAGTTCAAGCTTTAAAATAGTCTTTGATTTACTAATTTTGGACGAATTTTGACAAAGTTATAGAAGTTTAAAGAGCGCGTCAATTTTAAAATACTCATGTCCGCTTTTTCGGTGCAAATACTCCACTGTGGCGTCGTAAATGTATTAATCCATCTTGCATGCAATTTTTTCTATCGTACTCGAGACATTATATTTATTTTTAATAATCTATTCGAGTAAATTTTTTGCTTGTAAACGAAACACGCTTGGAACCAATTAACAATTACAAATACTAAGCGATTTATACATTTAATAATCTAAATTTACGGGGACAATTTCAAGCTTACAAATAAAATAGAAACAAATATTTTCCAACGATATTTTTAATTTAATAATATAATGCATTTTCTGTTATTTGAATAAAAATGCTTTGTTTTTGTCTTAATACGAATTAAGACAAAATCACGAATAATCACGAATTTATTACCGAGCATCGCATAAAAAAAGTAATTTTGAATCATGCTTAATATGTTGTATTCATTAATACTTAATTACATAAATTAAAAATTATTTTATCTAAAACTGATAATTTTAGTCCTAAAATTAATTGTACTGGACGGAGGAAACTACGATTATATTCTTTTAAACAATTAAACATATCCTCTAATTTTTCTCTTTTTCTCGAGTAAGTTCAATCCCATAATTTCGTACTCTTTTGCGTTCGTTCCTTTCTTCGATCTTTTTTTTTTATTCTTTCCTACGTCCGTTTGTCTCCGTTTTTTTGTATTCATATTGGCTCCTTCCTTCAACAGTTTCTTCAGCCTTTCTTAAATATCTATTCTCTTTTGCTGTGTATGTAAATAAAGCTTTCAGTATCTTCAGCACGTATATCTTGTTCGAAAAAATGCGTGCAAGTGTGGAATAATATATTTTCGAATAAATGTACAATTTCAAGGATCGCAAGTGGAAAGTAACGTCGGAATTTATTTTTTTTCCAAGACTGATGTAGCCGCAATTTCTTGTTGCATCAAGTAAACAAAGTATAAGGAAAGATACACTCTGATTGGAAATTCTAATTTGAATGAAAACCAATTAGCAGGTCCCTTGGCCTTCCACCTCTTTTTCCATTGTGCCCTTAACGCGATTTTTTTAAAAGAGTGGGACGGTAGCAGTGCGTACTTAAAAAATGTCGCAAGTCCGTCAACGCCGGGGTTTTTCTGTAACTATAAAGGCTCGATGGTCCAAAAGTTCCAATATATTGTTCTCTTGAAATTATTCTCCGGAAATATCCAGTTTATGAATATGTTCAGAATTATATCGTGCTTGGTTTCATTTTAATCAGGAAAATGTTACAAACATATTGGTATAAGCTTCAGGAAAAATAAGAAGTTTCATTCTTGCATTAGGATTGTTCCGCCGATATGTTAGTGTTTGTTTACGGTTGGTCGTTCGGATTCAATTGCTGTCTTTTTTTATATTCAGCAAAACACCAATCAATCCAGGATCTATACGATATATGTGAAAGTTTAGATCCGAGAGATGCGTTTATAGGAAATCTTTATTAAACCAAGTTTCTATATTAGTACAGTTGCAAAATTTTCAAGGTTCTAAATTTCTGAACTTTTTAATTTCTAATTGTTAGACCCTGGCAGGTACTACCATGCCGGGGAGAGCACGGCTGGCTGTCGTGGCGAGCGCACGTGTTCGGGGGTTGCTCCGCGATAAAGTTCAATTATCGTGGGAAAAAGTGGTTAAAGTGTGATAAATAGTGTTGTGAAGTGAGGGGAGACCGTGGGGGAAGTGAGCGGTAAAGTTTTGTAAAAATCGGTGATGAAATAATAAATCTATAAATAAAAATCGAAATCTCGGTAATGGCGACCTCCACGCGACGCGAGGGAAAGCATGGGGTGCAAACCCACGAGTAATCGAAAGCGAGGAAACGAATGTTCGGGCCGACCGCGGAATAAAATATGTGCGCGACTTAAACACGATTATTTTTATATATCGTGAGTGAAAATAGTGCAATTTAAGGGCGACAGTTACCCTCGAAGAAGGATTTGCGCGAACACGTGGTCGTGCGACATGTCGAAGTTGCGAGAGAAAGTCGCAGAAATTAAATTAATTAATTAATAATGTAAAAGTAATTAGGGATTTAGAGTGCGGGAAAGGGCGAATGAGGTATATTGAATGCACGTGGTGATTAATTTTGGCTATTTTCGTATTTTCGTGATTTGATAGTAAATAAATAATGGCGTTAGTCGAGCAAGTTTCGATATATCGTACGAACACGTGGGCATCTTCGCGCGAGGGAAAGCGTAAAGCATAAAGGCCGGTTCGCAAACAGCCAACATGGCCGGGGAAGGGTCGATGCAGGCGCATGGAGAGCGGCCCTTAAGGACGAAGCCTAAGGGCGAAACGAAGGCACGCGGCAACAAGCAAGATGACGGAGGAAGGATCGCCGCAAGCGCATGGAGAGCTGCCCTTAGGGACGAAACCTAAGAGTGAAGCGGAGGCACGCGGCAACAAGCAAGGTGGCGGTGACATGGCGCGTTTTTCAAATGGCAAGCGGATAGGTTGAAGCAAGAAGACAGTGAAGAGGAGAAGAGGAAGAGGCGAGACGACACGGAACGAAGTGAAGGAAGGAAGTAATTAATTAATAGATTAATAAACAAATGAAGTGAATGAGATTAATAATAACAATAATAATAATAATAATAATATTAATTAATTAATAATTAACTAATAATTATTTATAAATAGTGAAGTGATTAGTAGATTAATAAATAATAAATAATAAATAATTAACAGATAGGAAATTAATTCGGTGTAGTGTTGGGAAAGTGTTATGGGAGTGCAGTGAAGTGCTGGGAGTGTTGCGGGTACAGGGGAATATACGTAAAACAAACATAGACACGACCGATCAAACGATTCAAACTTGCAAGGGAGGAAACCGGTGTCAGCTTGGTCATGGCACCATTAGGGGGCGACAATGGGGACCGAGTGGGATCGGCGGGAGAGAAGAAGGAGAAAACATAAGACACGATCGATCGAACGACTCAAACCTGCAAAGAAGAAAACCGGTGTCAGCCTGGTCATAGCACCATTAGGGGGCACAAAGCGGGGACCGACGTAGCGGGGCAGAGGAGGGAGAGAGGTCAAATCGAACTGAGCACCCTTCCGATCAACTGTTGATTCGGCAAGGAACCTAGTCGTCAGCCTGGTCATGGCACCATTAGGGGGCGACAACGGGGACCGAGTGGAATCGACAGAAGAAAGGAAGGAGAAATTTTGACCGAGAGCAATGGGCTCATGTAGCGTTCTGGAAGAAGACTGGGGCGTAATAGGAAATGCGGGGAAAATCGGTAAGCGGCGATAACGCAAAGGGTTAAAAGGGCGCAAAGGAAGGGGAAACAGCGCGAAAACGCGATGGAAAGCGGTGCGTGGAAATTTAAAGTACGAAGCGACGGCGGAATATTAACGGCGAATGTGCGGTAAGGGAAATAAACCTAGTGGCGACAGAAATTTCACGAATTTTCATGAGTTGAAACTCATGTAACTGAGAATAGCATAGAATACATAGAGGCGACAGGATCTAGCTAGAAGGTAAACTTTCCTTGCTCAAGAGAAGGGGGGGAGGGAATTTTGAAAATTTGAAAACAAAACGGACAAAATCAGATATTGCGACGAAATCAGAATCAAGTATAGAAAATAGACAGCGTGCTATGATACTTAGGTGCGAAATGGTGGGGAGAGGTCGCGGTTTTTTACCGTATGTTCGAACTCACCGGGAGGCGGCGCCGAGGGGGCGTTACAAGACAAGCTGGAGGTCAGCGCATTTTTGCCCGGGAGCCTCCCCTTAGATCTTGACATAGTCCCTCGGGCCAAGACCCTTTGGTTCAGAGAATCCATTCTCCACACATGGAACACATAGGCAAGGGGGGGTGGGGGAGGAGGGGGTAGTTTTTCTTCAACAATAGCGAGCGATGGCCTAGCGCAGGTGGACTACGTCCACCGACAGGAAAGCCTGTCGGGTTGCCGCCACTCTCCGCCCTTGTGGCAGGGCCAGGAGACAGTTATAGTGGGTATGCGTGGAAACCGTCCCTCTTCTAGGGGCGCCGGAAGCGTGAGGGCTATCTTCCCAGATGTCCGTAAACTGGATTTCTGTCTTCCTAAAGTAAAAAAAAAAAAAAAGGTGGGGAGAGGGCTGAAATACCTCGGCCTCCACCTGGATAGCCACTGGCGTTTTGAGGGCCACTTTGAAAAGTTGGCCCCCAGGTTGAAGGGGGTACAGGAGGGAAGAAGGCAACCGGCAAACCGTCGGCGGCACCTAGAGCCGCGAGACCAGGTGCGGCACCGTCGCACAGTGGCGAAAAACGGCGAAAACGTGGACAAAAGTCAAAAAATGAAAATCGCAATTCTTGAAATCCGTTTAATGGAATTAGTTTATAAGGAATCTGTGCATACTGTTTTCACAGTTTTAATGACTTTATTACTACCATTTCGAAGATATGAGCCTCCAAAGTTGAACATTTTTTAAAGTCAATTTTTCCGGGTAAAGTTTAACATAATTGTTGATGACAGGAACGTGAAATATTTCATTTTAGTTGATAATTATCGACATTTTTTAGTTTGTCGCGATTTGGTGTTATATATTTAATAGTTTGAGTTATGAGGATTTAGGGGTGGGTTGCGTGTTTTAAATGAATCACAAGAGTTGCGTTTTTCTGCTGGCTTTATTTAAGACTTATCTTGCTTCTCCGACGCTTGCAAGATTACTCTTTTAACTTTTAACTATTTTCTTTGCGGACCTTTTACTAAAAATTCTAAAACGGTTTCCTCAAAAACAGTTCCGCTGTCGTCCCTGTCATAAACCGTGCTAGCCGTTTGCACGTTAACAAGCTATTTACAAAATTTACAAATTTATATCTACCCGCTACAAGGACGTTTGTAAAGAATGCAAGGGGGTAACGAGTGGAAACGTGAGGCATCAAAATTGTTAATTATTAATTGTTTATAATTTATTGTTATGTTATGGACTGGTAGGCGATCTCTTTGCGGCGCGGGGGCGCTTTATGTGTCCCTGTGGTCGACAAGCCGTGGCTAGGGGGGGCGTTCTACGTCCCTCTGAGGCCTCCATGAAGCCCCGTGAGGGATGATGCTTTGCATCTCCTGTTGTGAGGGTCAACGGACGGAAATTACTTCGGTAATTTTCCGAGACGTACAGGCTAACCTAAGAGCAAAGCCACCAGGATTTTGAATCGTTCTCGGATCGATATCGTCCGTAGTGGGGGTAGGACCACGTGACTCAGCGGGGTCCGTGCCGCTACGGATCGAGTCGCTCTTATCATTCGTTCATTCGTTCGCTCGATAGACGCCTCGCAATTCGATCGTACTTACGCCCTTGCCTCGCCTCATTGAAACTATCGTTAAAATCATTTTCCAAGATTGATTTCTTTGTTAATTAGTTTATTGTGATTTCACGTTCCTTATTTTTGTCAATTATTATTCATTTTCCAAATTAATTCGTATTATTTAACATATATTATTCGAAATCGTTTATTAGTGTTCGTATATTTAGTATATTATTGTACATATTATTCCTGTTGTTATTCTGTTTCGAATTGTATACTTCGTGTTTGTGAATAAATATGTTTAATTAATCCCCGTTCAATTTGTGTTTCTTTTATTTCCCTTACGTTTTCAACAATAATGCTGTTCATTATTTTTTAAATATTATGTTCATCCACTATTATCGGCTGTTTATATGATACTTTAACATTATAATTATGTAAGTTGCACAACAAAATGTTTATTATTAAAACTGATATGGAAAAACATATAAACCATAGTCATATTTAATGTTTGTGTAAGGTAAAAGTTGTGATCTTCACTTCGGTTCACCTACCAAATAGGCTTAAATGAAAGCTGGAAGCTTCCCGAACAAGGATCTATAACAATATCTTGCGGTAATTTGCGGTCTTATGAGTTATTCCCATTTTTGTCCATATGCGCACCCTATTAACGCGCGCGACAACAGCAGTTCCGGACGTTTCACAGTTAACAAAGTTTAACATAATACTACTTAATTATTATTTAACTATTATATTCATCCACTTTTATTGGCATTTTTTATAGTACTTTAGTATAATAATTATGTAGGTTGCACATCAAAAGGTTTATCTTTAACACTGATACAAACTGAAAAAGGAGATATAAACCATAAACGTACTTAATGTTTATGTAAGGGAAAAGTTGTGAATTCCACCTCGGTTCACCTACCAAATAGGCTTAAATGAAAGCTGACAGCTTCCCGAACAAGAATCTGTAACGATATCTTGCGGTAATTTGCGGTTTTCTGAGTTATTCACATTTATGTTCACGCGCGCGCCCTATTATCATACGTGACAACAGCGGTTTCGAACGTTTTTCAAATATGTCGTCGCTGACCGTTGCAAAAAGTCTTGTTTTGTACGTGAGATTTCAATATCCACACCCATATATATATATTACATATTAGATATTTAAACGTTATTAAAAAATTTTAAAAATAAAAATTTATTTGCAATTTCTGATAATAAAAAATGAATTTGCTAATGAAAAAAAATATTATTATGATAGTTCAAACATTCAAGTTTAAAATGCAAAAAGATTTAATTAATTTCGATAAATAGTTTTCGAGATAAAAATTCATACGTACTAGTTAACTAACCGTATTAGTTAACTAACAAATCAAAATTCGATTTTTAACACAAAAAATTAATTTGTAACACTAATATAATCATTTTATCTAAAAACATTTAAATAATTTATCTCAGAATCGAAGATAGTTTTGTCCACGTTTTCGCCGTTTTTCGCCACTGTGCGTCGGCCGAGAAGAGGAGAGTCAGGGTTCCGCGGCAGACCAGAACAGTGGCGGTGACCCTGACGGTACCACCGGGGGGGGGGGGGGGGGGGGGGCGGCGACTTACTCGCAAGTACTGAAAAAAGCAAGGGAGGCGATCCCCCCCCCAGAAGCTAACGGAGTTAGGAATCACTGAGGTGAAAATAAGGAAGGCGGCCACCGGGGGACTAGTTTTGGGGACCCTTGGACAAGAAGGCAAGGCTAAGGCGGTTAATTTGGCCGGCAAATTGAGGGAAGTGTTCAGGGACTCCGAAGTAAGGATAGCCAATCCGGTGAAGACGACGGAGATTCGCCTGTTAAATTTGGACGACTCCATGGAAAAGGAGGAGGTGGCGCAAGTCCTGGCGGAGCTAGGAGAATGCTCCGCCGAAGACATAAAGGTCGGCGAGATCAAGAGGGGACGCAATTCAATGGGGACCGTGTGGGTCCGGTGTCCCCTAATCACGGCCAAGAGAGCGGAGGCAGCGGGACGCGTCGGAATAGGATGGATAACGGCCAGAGTTGAGATATTGCCGACTAGGCCGATGCATTGTTACCGCTGCCTCCAGAAGGGTCCCAGCAGTGCGGCGAGGGAGTCGACCGGTCCAGCAGGTGTTATGCGTGCGGAGAAGGGGGGCACAGGGCTGCAAACTGCAACAACAAGTTCAAATGCCCCCTCTGCAGTGATCTTGGAAGGCCCAGTGCTCCTTGTCTGGGGTCAGCGGGGTGCGCACCACCGCAGAGGAAGAAGAAAACTGCTGCACCTGAAAAAGAAAAAGAAAAAGCAGCGGTACCTGAAAAAGAAAAGGGGGGGGCTAACTAACCTGTCGACGAGGGGAAGGCGCAAGCTGCCACAGAGGAAGCAGAGTCACAGCAGGCCACTCCGGCTGAGGAAAGCGCCATGGAGGTGGCAGAGGAGCAAGGTCAGTGATGGGGCCGTTGAGTCCCATTCTACAGTGCAACGCGAACCACTCGGCGGGAGCCCAGGACGTCTTCCTGCACACCCTCGCCGAGTGGGACTGTCTGTTAGGGATAGTGGCAGAACCCTATCGCGTCCCGTACCAGCCTCACTGGTTCGCGGCGCGACGGTAGCCATTGTTTCGCGCGGGAAGTCCGCCCCCCCCCCCCCGCTCTCTGATTGCGGCAGGAACGGGAGCCGTCGCGGTTAGATGGGGGGAAATAGCGGTGGTGAGCGTCTACGCACCACCCAGCTGGTCTCTCTCGCAGAGTATGAAGAGTTGTTGGACAGAGTGGGGCAGTTAGTGTCGCGTTGCCCCACCCAGCGCGTTATGGTCCTCGGGGACTTCAACGCGAAGGCTTGCGAGTGGGGTTCCCCGAGGACCAACGCGAGAGGCCGGGCAACCCTGGACTGGGCGGCGGTGCAAGGGCGCCTGTTGTTAAACAGGGGCTCGGCGAGCACATGCGTGCGGCCTCAGGGGGAGTCTATAGTGGACTTATCCTGGGGCTCTCCTGCGGTCGCGCGCATGGCGGGTGGAGGAGGGGACAGTAACGTTAAGCGATCATTTATATATTCGAATCAAGTTCTCCTCCGAAACCTGGCGCCGCCGGGGTGGACGCCCACTGCCGCCAAGATGGGCGCTGAAGAGGCTGGATAGCGATTTGATGGTGGCTGCGGTCCTCGCGGTTAGCTGGCCGGCTTCTCCGGCCGAAGAGGTTGTGGACATCGAGGGCGAGGCTCAGTGGTTCCGGGGCACCCCGGATATCTGCGACGTAGCGATGCCCCAGGCCACCCCTTGCCCGCGTCGGGCGGCGTACTAGTGGACGGGGGAGATAGCGCAACTGCGCGCAGCTTGTCTCCCATTGCGTCGCCAGTATCAGCGCGCCCGACGGAGACGCAACCGCGACCCCGCGAGGGAGCAGCAACTTTGGGGCTGCTACCGGGAGGGGGTAGCGGCTTACAAGAAAGCCATCAGGGAGTCCAAGGATCGAGCCTGGGACGAGTTCCTCGGCTCTCTTGAGCGGGACCGGTGGGGGCGGCCATATAAGTTAGTTATGGGTAAACTTCGGCCATACGCCCCACAGGTTACGGAGAGCCTCGACCACCAGCTACTGGGGCGCGTCGTGGAAACTTTGTTTCCGCGAGAAGATAATCCACCGACGCGCTCCGGGTCGTCGGCCCACCTTCTGTGGACCGACGATATGGGGGTCTCAGACGAGGAGCTCGTCTATGCCGTCAAGAGGGTCAGTGCGCGTAACACCGCACCAGGCACTGACGGCATCCCGGGCCGAGCTTGGGCCTTGGCACTCCCATTTTTGGGAGATAGACTGAGGGGCCTCTTCCGCGCCTGTCTGAAGATAGGGAAGTTTCCGGAAACTTGGAAACGGGGACGGCTGGTCCTCCTAAAAAAGGATGGGCGACCCGAAGGGGGACCCTCGGCGTACCGGCCGATCGTTTTATTAGACGTCATCGGGAAGATATTCGAGACTATTATCGCGAAGAGGCTCACCGATCATCTCTCCGGAGATGGTCCCGACGTGGCCGACTGGCAATTCGGTTTCAGAAGGGGTAAGAGCACCATCGACGCGATCCAGCGCGTGAGGGACATCGCCCAGTCGGCCACGTCAAGGGGCGGGGTCGCGATTGCTATATCGTTGGATACAGTTAACGCATTCAACACCCTGCCCCACAGGACAATATTGGAGGGTTTAGAAAGACACCGGGTTTCCCCGGTGATATGTAATATCATAGGGGACTATCTTCGGGAGAGGACGATCGAGCGTGTCGATCGGTCGGGCGCCGAGAGAGTATGAGGAAGGTTGAGCGGAGCGTGCCCCAGGGTGCGGTACTCGATCCGCACCTGTGGATCGTGGGGTACGAACCCCCTCTGCGGGCCCCACTGCCACCGTGTTTATTTCTAACATGTTTTGCAGATGATACTCATATCCTAGCGGTAGGGCGAGATTGGGCGAGGACCAGCCGCCTCGCAGAGTCGGGCGCATCGGTGGTCAATGCCGAGATCCGGGCGCTCGGGCTGGAGGTGGCTCCCCACAAAACCGAGGTCGTGGCCTTTTGCCGGACATGGTGCGGGGGGGGGGGGGCTATCCTCCTGCCGGAGCGTCGATCCGGGTAGGCGGGGCCGAAGTCCAGATCGGGTCCGAGATGCGGTATCTCGGACTCCGACTGGACAGCCACTGGAGCTTCGGTGCCCACTTCGACGCGTTGGCCCGCAGGTTGGAACGTGTTGCGGGCGCGCTGGCGCGCCTTTTGCCCAACCTGAGGGGTCCGAGCGAGAGGGTGCGCCGGCTCTATATGGGGGTTGTGCGGAGCATGGCCCTATCTGGCGCTCCAGTTTGGGCTGCCGACCTGGCTGCCAGTCGCCGCTCGCAAGGTGTTTTGCGAAAAGTGGAGCGGCGGCTGGCGGTCAGGGTGGTGATGGGGTACCGTACGATCTCCTATGAGTCGGCTATGGTCCTGGCTGGGGTAATTCCCTGGAAGTATCAGGCGGAGGTGGAAGCGTCTGTATACGGATACAGATACGCCCTCCGCCAGGAGAGGGTTGTAGAGGGTGCCCAGCCAGGGCTCAGCGTCGAGGAGGTCAGGCTGCAGGCCCGACGCGCTGCTGTCTCCCGCTGGAAGGAGGAGTTATCCTCCATCGGGCCCGTGGAGAAGCGCGCTTCCGCGAATGGAGCAATGGATGGACCGCGGCCACGGGCGGCTCTCGTTCCGGATCACGCAGGTGCTCACCGGGCATGGTTGCTTCGGGGAGTACCTGTGCCGGATCAGAAGGGAACGGACACCGATGTGTCATGAGTGTGGTGGTGCTGGGCCCGACGACGCCCAGCACGGGCTAGGTAGGTGCCCTGCATTTGCGTTGCAGAGGCACCACCTAGAGTGTGAGTTGGAATGTGATGCTGCGTGCCTGGGAGATGTGGTAGAGAGAATGCTAAAAAGTGACGAGGGATGGGAGGCTGTCGCCTCCTTCTGCGAGACGGTGATCTCGCGGAAGGAGGAGGCAGAGCGTGAAAGGGAAAGACGCGGAGTGAATGGCAGAAGGAGAGGGAGAGGGCGACCCGCTTCACGGGTGCCCTCTTGAGGGTAGTGGGGCGTCGCGGCTTCTCCGCTTCGTCCCCACGGTGTGAAAGGGGAGTGAGTGGGTGTGTGAGTGGGTGTGTGTGTGTGTGTTGGTGGTGTGTCTGTGTCAGTGTTTGCGTAGTTTTAAGTGGCAAGAAGTGGAGGGACGGGGATCGCGCCGCCCTCCCCGACGTCGGTCCTCGTCCCCTTGTGCGAGTGTCGGCGGTTCTCGGTCCGGGGTGTCGGAGTTCCCGGGATTGATCGAGGCCGCCATGGCCGCAGGTGTCACGGGCGGGGGCCCGGGGCAGAAGGGTGACCCCTCCAGGGTCACATGGCGGCATTTTGGCGCGTCGCGGTGACGATAACGCACGATCCCGGGACGAGCCATGCCGCCGGGGCGGGAATCACCGAGGGGTTTTAGTGGGTACAAATCCCACACTACCCCCGCTCCTTCCCCGGGGAGTGGGGATATCTTTTAGAAGATTTCCCCTCGATAAAGAAAAAAGGTTGGAGGGGGTAGCGGGTGCGCTATGCAGCCTCCTTCCCTACTTAGGGGGCGCCCCGCCTCTACGCGGAGGCCTCGTGCGATCGGTGGCTCTGTATGGGTCGCCGGTGTGGGCGAACGGCCTGATGGCCATCAGGGCGGTCAGGGGGTATTGTACAATCTCCTATGAGGCGGCGATGACTCTGGCCGGATACATCCCCTATCAATACCTGGCGGAGGGCGATGCGGCTGTCTATTGGCAGCTCCGCACGCCCCCCAGGGGGGGGGGGGGGGTGCCCTGGCTGGAGTCAGATGTAGAGGCCCTCAGAAGCCAGGCCCGGCGGAACGCGCTGGATAAACGGTGCGGCGAATTGGAAGAACGCGCGGCCGACCAGCGCGCCGTCGGGGCGATCCTCCCAGTATTGGAGAGATGGGTGGATCGTGGCTCCGGGAGGGTCTCCTTCCGGATGACCTAGGTGCTCACCGGGCATGGATGCTTCGGTGAGTACCTGTGGCGAATAGGAAAGGAGGCGGCACCCGGCTGCCACCACTGCGATGCGGCGAGGGAAGACGCGCAACACACGCTGGAGCACTGCCCAGCGTGGGCTGCACAGAAGGTGGCATTAAGGTGCCACATTGGATGGGACCTCTCGCTGGCGGGCATAATACGCGAAATGCTTGCCAGCGAAGAGAATTGGAAGAGTCTTGCCTCCTTCTGTGAATATGTGATGTCACAGAAGGAGCTGGCGGAAAGGGGTCGTGAAAGGAATCGCGACCCCTCCCGCAGAGGGAGGGGGAGCCCGGCCGGAACACCACCGGCCGAGGCCGCGGCTAGACCGTCTTCACTGGGAAGGAGGATGCCCCGAGGTTGGTGGTCGGAGAACGACACTCCGGGCACTTGGCCTTGGGCACCGGTGCTAACAAGGCACAGAAGGACATGGTGGCCCTCTCTATGTTGCGGAAGACAAACTGTGGCATGAAGAGGGCCACCAGGGGGATCACAGGCATCCAGGAGGAGGGCCCGGATGCTATTGCACTGTGATCCCCTGGGGGGTGCCGACTTGGGTCCTGCCCCCAAGTCGGCCAAAAACTAGGAGAAAATAGGGGAGGACGTTTGTCCTCCCCCCGGAATGGATGCCAATAGCTGGCGGAAGGCGAAAGGACGGGTCTGGACTATAGCTAAACGCTTTACGGCACCGGACTCGTCCCGACAGCCAGGACAGGCAGGAGTGGTGGTTTTAACCGGTAGGAATAACCCCGGTCCCCTTTGACCCTCTAGGGGACTGGGGTACCTATGAAGGTTTCCACCACTAAAAAAAAAAGGGTAAATGGAACTGGTAAATGGAACTTAAAACTGGTAAATGGAAAGAAACAGTCCTATCAACGATTCATCTTTGAATTTGTAATAAGTTCTAATAAAATAATCGTTGACTGATGATTTTTCAAAATATAAATCCTTAAATGTGTCAAAAAAAGGAACAGATTTCAGTCCGTTCATGCCTCGTTTTTGCTAATATTGTAAGCTGGATTTGGTATAGTAGTACAGCAAGAACGTTACTATAGCAGCGAATACAAGAGTCTCAAACATTGGCCAAGGCATTTTTAGAAGATTAAATAAAAATTTAGCACTTACTTAGTTAAATGGAACCCGAATTATGGTGCAGTAATACTTGAACAAGACTTATAAAATTACTATGTTATACTTGATGTATCGTTTTGCCAGATTCCACAATTTCATTCAATCTATAAAGTTCTGCACTGCTGCTTTCTTTTTATTATTTACTGTGCTGAACGGTAGCTTACGTAATTCGTCACATATATAGTTTCATAACTTAGAAAAATTTTCATTCTTATGCACAGGTGTAATTGCGTGAATAGCTACTATACGGTACAATAGCTATTATAGTAATAGTACAGTAATAGTGTAGTATTTATTAGTATAAATAGTCACTTTTTATGCGTGTGCAAGGTATTTAGACTCTAGACATTTCTGCTCACAAATTCTAATTGAATCTTATTCAACATCTTTATAGCAGTATGTATGAACAGTGGAAAAAATAATCAACATTTCAATTGAATTGAGGATAAGGATGTGAAATAATAAGTGTATTTAACAGTCATTAACCCTTTCGCGCCGAGCGCCGCATATATGCGGCATCCACTCGACGACATGTGAGTACGAGCGCTGCAAATACGCGGCATCCGCGCCACGACTTTTGGGTATGAGCGTTCTGTTCCGTGACGGTACTTCGGCGGATGGGCCTGCCGTAGCGAAAAGGTTAAATATATTCTTAACAAAGCAATACAGAAATGGCGGTATGAAATGACTCAGCGATTCAGTGAGGGTATAGAGTCCACACAAAATCACGCCTGTTTCGAGTGGTGCGATAATTAGAGTTTTTATGCTCTTTATCGAAAAGGGATAGAAAGACTCGTGGAAAAATTGAAGATTTTGGAGTGGTCAGGAGATGCTTACAAATATTTAAAAGAAAGAAAAAGTTAGGACAATTTAAGAGAAAAGATAAATTTGCAAGAACGTGGTAGCAGACAGTATCACATTATCATTCCAAACAGAAACCTGCTCTATTGAAAAGATTTATTGTTATTATATTGTAGATTTGTTTATTTTAAGTAATATGAATTCTAAACTGATTACAGTATCTACATGTTTAAAAAAATATATTTTACTTCTACAATTTATTTGTGTTTATTTATATAATTGAAGTATACATGTGCATTACATTATAACTTTATATTCCTAAATTTGTTAAAAGGTATATGACGCAGCATATTTTCTTAGAATAGTTTTATACTTTAAGTGCCTATATATTTTGACTTATATGATTGAATATTATCAAATAAGTGTAAAGCGTTTAATTTTTATTTGTACATTACACTATAGGCATTAGGTTTCTGTTAACCTATCATATGTACGTGTTATCCAGTAAATAAATATTTATCTCAAATCTCTGTTAAAGTTGCGTGTAAATACATGCATTGACTGTTAAGTGTATGCATTTATTAAACTTCACGCTTTTAATATCACATACTAATTAAATTCGAAAGGTTAAATTGAGAATACAAGTTAGTAAATCTTCAAAACTTATAATTCATAATTTTACATAAAAATAGTAATAACACAGCATTACTACTCTAAATTACAATGTATAATAATTATATTGACTTTTTTAAAATTTACAATTTTACAATAAAACTAATATAGCACCAAAACATTAAATAAAACTAAAACTTCGGAAATAAAAATTTGTTAATAACAATAAAAGCTATTTAAATAAAAAGTGCACTAAAGGAAACGAAATAGTAAAGAAAAATTATCATTGATCATTATAAATGTGTTAATTTTGTGTTAATTAGAATTTTTCATCTACTAATGTAAACTTTTCGAAGTTGACGTCAAATTTTATGAGCAAGTACTAATTAAAATTCTTCACAAATAATATATGCAAGAATTGTCTAAAAAAATAATAAATATGCTGTGAAATTCTTACATAGGTTAATAAAATCTCTGACTGCGAAAACTACATTTCAATGGTGTAAATTTGGCGCCGATTTCAAAAGTTGATACTAGTAGTTTAAAATAGAATTCAAATTAATGCAAAGATTTGTTCGGTTACAAACATAATTATAATTATGCATTAATTTAATATTCTACTCCCGTTAATATATTATATTTACAAGGAGATTTACAATCAAGCGCATATCGAATCTCAATTTGTACAACCTTTGATTCACACAAAGTTTGAATATAATTTTAAAGCTTGTTATCATCAAATGGACTATTCCTTCTTTTTTGAGCGATACCATAATCAATACCATTGTATTTTCAAATCTTTGTCATCTTTAGATATATTTCGTGCGTTGGTTGTAAAAGAAAGAAAGCTTTGACGTCTCTGTTATACTTCATAGTTTTGTCACATACATCAACTTTAAAATTTGAAAAAATCTTGATCATCGCTACCTTCGACTGAATTTTGGCAAATCTTGCACCTAAATGGAGAAACAAATTGATTAATATTGATTAATATAATTGATTAATATAACATTGAATTTTGTTTCATTTTTAAACTGTGGTCAAACTATATCTTACCAATACAATTTCTTGGACCATCTCCGAACGGTAAATAGAACATAGCATGTCTGTCTTTCACATTTTCATCAAGAAATCTGTTAGGATCAAAAACTTCTGGTTCTGGATAAATATCGGGATCCATTTGAATAGCTTCAACGGGCACAATTACATGTTGTCCTTTCGGAATGGTGACCTTTGTATTCGAAAATGTGTAATCGTTCATTGCTGTTCTGCTTAACCATAATACTACTGGATACTTTCGTAATGTTTCTGTAAAAGGCAACAAATATGTACATTATTAATATTCGATATTCAATATAATTATTATCTATGTTATATATTATGTTACAATAAATGTGATAATTCAGTAAACATATATTCTTATTTGTCAATATATACATTTAATAATTTAACAAATAAATGTATAACTATATTTAAATTTGTACTAATAAAAGCATACTTATATGTATTAACATTGTAGCGGTGTCTAGAATATATTTACTTAAGATTAAAAGACATTTTTATATTTAGCTGATTCTTTGGTTAAACTTCACTTTGTTGCATCATTATTCTGCAGTTTTTGTTTTAAATAAATAGTATAATCCGAAATACAATGATTTTGAGAATCGGAGTCTATTAGAACATACAAAGAATAATTTGGAAAAGAAATCATGACAGAACGCTATTTTTTGGCTTCAAAATCCTGGCATAACCGTGACACATTTTTCTGTATTTTTGGAAACCAAATATCTACTTTACTCGTCTCTCCTGACCAATACACTATAAGATAAACAAGGATTGCCGAAGCTTATCAATTTTCTGACAGAGATTCGAAAAGTTCTCAAAAATAATACTCGAAGTATTCGGCCAGGAGAGTTAACCCTTAATTAATGTTACAGAACCTGTCAATTACTATGCCAAATCTAGTGAGTAACAGTGATTTTGAAACCTCATAAATAATATTCTATAAATTATACAATACTCGTCATTATAACTGTTAATCACTGTATATATTACTCTCAATAAAACGGTTCTAGTAATAACGTCTGTTCATATAGGTTATACTAGCAATATACCTGCTAGTAATATCTGTATTCATATTATTGAATGTATTAGTTATATTAGTATGGACAGAGTTTGGTATATTGTACCAGAAGATTTTCATTAATTTTGAAATTAATAAATACTCGAAGTTAAAGTGATTTATTGATTATTTTCTGGTTAGTCATTAACTCCAAATTTTATGCTAATAAAAAAAACTACTATTTGAATAGTAATAGTTCTAGTAATTCTAATAGTTTTAATAGTTCTAATAGTTCTAATTGATAATTAATAGTTCTAATATTAACTCCAAGTAAACTAACACAACAATAAAATTGAAATCTTACAAATCATAATCAAAAACTCTACGCTTTAATAAAATAATTCTTCTCCTGTATGGTGTCTTACGTGTAAATGTTGCATGGACTTTTTTAATTGCTATTTTATGTGGTACCACATTTTATTATTAACCAGTTAAATGTGTTTGACGACAATATCCGTCATGTGTAAAAAATAGTAACCATTGGCTATTTAAATTGTAATTTTTGTGAAAAATGAAACATATTCTTAAATTTCAAGATGTTTAGAATATTTTGAAACCAAGCTAGAATAAAAAAAAAACAAATTTGAAATGACTTCATGCATCTCCGTATGCATTCGTCATTCCTCGTCATGCATATAGTTGCGTGCTCTTGAAACGGGGCGTCACAACTAACTGATTAATGATTTATTAAATATAAACTGTATAATACCATTCATGACTGCATCCAAATATTTCATTTCCTTCAACATTTCGTAAGTGATTTGACCATTGTGGCGTTGAAGAACTTCCTTAACTTCTGCTCGAAGTTTGTCTTGAACTGACTGGTTGAATGCTAGCTCATATAAAGCATGAGTTACTGTTATGGAGGATGTTTCAAAACCAGCAGCGAAGAAGACGAAAGCTTGCGCAGCCAAGAAAACCTCAGACAATGCTGTACAAATAAATAACATTTTGTATTGAAAGGACATGAAATGTTATATGATATTCTGTCTCCGTTATAGCAACTAATACAGCTTCTTGCCATCGAATTAGGACCACTACAAATTTTTAGTATTTTTCACGTTTACTGCAAAATTAAAAGCGCTATATTTCTACCCTTTGTTTTTATATCTTCATTATTTTCTCACGCGCTTTCGATACTCGAGCCTAACGTAAACGTTCGCATGGCCCTTAATCGCTTATCACCTGCACATTTTGATTATTATCACGATAGTAACAAATCGATTGCTATGTATGTGTACATAATTATCAATATATTTAGTAATAATTTGCATGACCCAAGACAATTTTCTATGTGTAATATAATGTTACATATAGCCATAAAAGTGAAATTTTCATACGTGGTCCTAATTCGATGGCCAGGGACTGTAGGTAAATCACATCAAATATATCACCATTTACCTACCAACGTTAACAAGAACTGTTTCATTGTAAAATGAAAATTTTTGAATTTCAGAAACGTTTAAATTGGAGATTTGGGAATTCGAGGACTTAAAAATTCGATAACCTGTACATTTTAAAATTTCGTGATGTGAACATATAGAAATTTGGGAATTTGTGAATTTATAAATTTAAGAACTGTAACGTACAGGAAAATAATGTAAAACGCGGAGAATAAATTAATAATATTCAATGAGAATCAGACGAGAAAATCCTTATAAATCCCTTGAGAAATAGAATAGAATAGATCGAAATAATATTTAGCGTCGAGAACATTCGTGAAAAGCGAATGTTCTAGAATAATCGAAATTCTGTCGCAATGCGAGAGTTCGTCGGCCGCTCAGCGGAACGAGAAGCAAGGCGCGACTCGCGAGCCGCGAGCGCGAAACTTAGCGACGCGTTGTTGACAGCTCGGCCGCGGGATAGCAACCGGCCTATATATAAAATAATTTTCAGAAAAAAAATACACCGACTTCGAAATGCACTAAAAAGTATAAAATAATTTCTATTTCCTAATGAAGTAATTTCTTTTTCATTCAATCATACAATTACGTAACAGATATGAATGAAACCTATTTACTCGTTAGGTAGTATATTAAATACATTTCAACCTTTTCGGAGGCGGCGCATAATTAAAAATACCTCAGTAAACGTTGCTGCCAATAACCAGTTGATTGTGGTATGACGTATTGGAAATTAATAAATCCTGAGAAGGAATACGAACCATTATAGATATATCTGGTAATATACGTAAACGACTGCATCTTCATTTCGCAACGTTTCTGATATAAATGAAATTGGTTGGCGGGAATTACCAAATTTGCGGCAGATAGGCTCTATCTTTATAGAATATGCGGCGATCGAGTCTTTCCGTCGCATACTCTATGAATCTAGATAGACCATAGTTACATTCTATACGCACTAACACCTACTTCGCGGCGTGCTGTCGAGTTATATGTATAGAAAAAAAAATAGCTATACAAGCTTTGCCTATGTTGAAATGTATGTAATATACTACCTAACGAGTAAATAGGTTTCATTCATATCTGTTAGGTAATTGTGTGATTGAATGAAAAAGAAATTACTTCATTAGGAAATAGAAATTATTTTATACTTTTTAGTGCATTTCGAAGTCGGTGTATTTTTTTTCTGAAAATTATTTTATTTCACGCTTTTTAGTGGAATGGGGAGAATTGTATAGGATACTGTGAGACAGTTCTTCCGGGCTTTCTTTTTGTCTGCGAAAATGCCATGAACATAGTTAAGCAAAACACACCATGGATATTCGTTTTTCAATCTTTTTTTGCAACAATAGTCCTTTGCAACTAAAAAATGAAAAATTTTTTGGTAATGGTACCAATGGGGAGTCAGACTACAAGATGCGAAAGGCTCTGTTCCGATCGGACCACCCACCTAGGAAAAACCGGCGAACATGCATAGAAAAAATAATCCTTTGCAACTAAAAAGTTGTGCAGAACCACGCCCCTAACAACATATTCGAAGCACATTAAAATCGTTCGAAGTTGATTTCAAAAATTAATAACAATTTTTCGCTAATATCTCGAAAACAAAAGCTTTCCGCGAAATTTGTATATGAACAAAATTGTTCAGAATCATGTCCGTGATAAGATATTAAAAGCGCACTAAAATCGAGAAAAGTTTATTTCAAAAGTTGCCGGTTTTTTTGCAATAACAACACTTTGCAATTAAAAAATGAAAAATTTTTTGATAATGGTACCAATGAGGAGTCAGAACCTACCAGATGCAAAAGGTTTCGTTCCGATCGGTGCATCCAGTTAGGCGTAATCGGCGGGCACACATAGAAAATAAAAATAATAATAATAAAAAAAAAATATACTGATCGAATTGAGTAACCTCCTCCTTTTTCGAAGTCGGTTAAAATTAGAGTCGCACAACCGGAGCGGGCCTATTTGGCAGTCTGGAAGAGAGGACGAGGTAAGTACCATCGGCCGCTCTCGGACTAGCCCTAGGGACTCCAGCAGGAGAGATCGGCGAGAATACCTGGCCGCCTGCTGGAGAAGGAACTTAGCTGTTAGGAACTCCGGCAGGAGAGTTCGGCGACCAATACCTGGACGCCTGCCCGGAGGTAAAGGCTTAAGACCCCGGCAGGAGAGTACGGCAAACCCCTCCTGGACGCCTGCCGTGGGGTAAAGATTAAGAGACTCCGGTGGGAGAGTTCGGCGACAATGCCTTGACGCCCACCTGGAGATGACTGTTGATACCCAGGCAGGAGAGTACGGCGAAACCCTCCTGGACGCCTGCCTGGTGAATAGGGGGAGAGTTCGGCGAATATTCCTGGACGCCTGTCGACTGAGAGAGGTCAGAGCATCTCCTGGACGCCCCAGGTAAAGTACAGGAGAGTACGGGAGAAAACTACTGGTCGCCCGTTCGGAATGGAGAGTTCGGAGAGAATACCTGGACGCCATACGAACGGGAGAGAACAGAGTTACTCCTGGACGCCTGGTTGATGAGAGAGAGAGAGAGAGAGAGAGAGAGAGAGAGAGAGAGAGAGAGAGAGAGAGAGAGAGAGAGAGAGAGAAGAGAGAGAGAGAGAGAGAGAGAGAGAAGAGAGAGAGAGAGAGAGAGAGAGAGAGAGAGAGAGAGAGAGAGAGAGAGAGAGAGAGAGAGAGAGAGAGAGTTAAATAACCGTACTATGTTAATTGAGAAAGAAATTTGTAACTCCGATATTTCCTGTACGCTCTCCTGTACCTCCAAAATAAATATTCCTTATTTCCAGAATACCTGTTATCCTTTTGCGAATTCCTACGTCTACCAAAACCCTATCGTGAAATAAGATGGCTACAAAACTTTATAAATTTGTGAACGTAGAAATTTGTTGACTAGAGGAACTTGAGGTAATTATAAATTCGAAAACTTAGAAATTTGAAAACTGCAAATTTCACAAGACTGAAATACAAAAATTTGAAAACTTTTACTCTAGATGTTCAAAAACTTGAAAGCTTTTAACATATGCTGCATACAATATCTTAAAATAAGGGTAGAAACAGTGATTCTATCGTTACGGATAAAACCTAAAGGACATGCATTCATTCCGCAACTGATCTGTGATGATGGTAGTAGCGTGAGTGAAGAAGATAATGTCAAATGAGGAGACGTAGCTTACGTTCATCGCTGACTTTTCGTGAATCCTTTTTCAACTCGACCAAAGTATCAATAAAGTCGTGCCTTTTAAAATTGTGCTGCATCCTATAGTTTATACTCTCATTGGTGATTCTTGTGAAGAAGTCTTCGACTTCCCTATCAGCAAAGAATGGTCCGATGAGGTTAAATAGGAATGGGTATTCTCTCAATCTATCTCTAATGACAGATTTAAAATTTGTTTGGAAGATTTGTCTGCCCATGTTACGGAATTCGCTGTCTTCTGCTGCTAATGCGTTCATCTCTATCCCAAACGCACAAGAACCGATCACATCTGTGGTATATTTTGAACAAATCTCACGACATGGGATGTCTTCGCCTTTCTCAACTAATTTAATTAAGTACTGTTCAAAATGATTTCCGCATTCCACTAGCAAGTGAAACATTTCTTTCAGCTTTCCCGAAGTAAAAATAGGCGAGAGGCAGGCCCTTAAAGGTCTCCATCTTTTTGCCTCAAGACTAAAAAGATGTTCGGACATTCGTTCAACCTGTAAATTATAACACAGATAATTTAGGTACAGTTCACAAAAGTTGTAACCTTTCTTTGCTACACTTTTTCAAAGTTTAGAAAATTTTTGCTGTGTATCTTTGAAAATATTGATTTTGGAAGAAAAAGTTTAAAACAAAAAGTAAAGCTCCTGCAAAACTCCATAAGAAATGTTATTGTGTCGTTCTCTTCGCAATGTTTTTGAAGGCAGCACGATTGTTGCACTCAATGTGCGGGGTGAACTCGATATGTATAAGTTAGGTTTTAAAAGAATTTACAAAATACATGTACTTAGACTGCTGAATGTGTTTATTCAGCTATAGGTTTGTAGTAGGTTTTAAGTTAACTTCTTGAGAGTTAGATTGATTCTGCTTTTTGTACATTTCGGTAGGTGTGAAGAAAACACTTTTTTTGTAATAGAGTGGTAGTTGTACCAATCGCAGGGTGCGTTGTAGAGGGAGGAAACGGATAGAGGGAGGAAGGCTGGGCTAACGGTTAGGTTGTGCAGGTAGTTGGAAAAAATCCTAATTTTTAGGGACCGGTTTACAGTATGACGGTTAAGTACGGTTAATATTGCTTAAAAATTATGGTGCCCTAAAACAATTTGGGTTTTTCCTTGACGTCACTTATAACCATAAATGGTTTAGGTTTTATATACAGGGTGTTACCTGTAACGCTACTCACGATTTTTCTCCCACTTGCAGCCACCTTACGAAAAAAAGTTTAGAATAAAATTTGCAGGGTATGAAGTGCACAATAGATATTAGTAAAGCAAATTTTGAAAACAGTTTATTCTCTTGGCAAAGTCAAGGTCACCTTGAGTTTTATAAATAGAAACATACATTTTTGTTATAAATAGCTTTAGAGGACATCGAGACGAATTCGAAACATATATTACATTATATTTTTATTAACATATTACTCGATTTACAGAAGTGGAAAAATGTAAAGTATTTAGCTTTTGACTTTGGTAGGGTAACCATTATTTGGTTCCAAAGAGATCACTGAATGTAAACACGCGACTAGAATATAATAAAAATACACTTTATTTAATTACATGTTCAAAATGTAACATATGCCGCTTTCCATCACATAATATTCCAGTCTTTTACTTCACATTTCCACTTCTGTAAATCGAGTAATATGTTAATAAAAATATAATGTAATATATGTTTCGAATTCGTCTCGATGTCCTCTAAAGCTATTTATAACAAAAATGTATGTTTCTATTTAAAAAACTCAAGGTGACCTTGACTTTGCCAAGAGAATAAACTGTTTTCAAAATTTGCTTTACTAATATCTATTGTGCACTTCATACCCTGCAAATTTTATTCTAAACTTTTTTTCGTAAGGTGGCTGCAAGTGGGAGAAAAATCGTGAGTAGCGTTACAGGTAACACCCTGTATACACTATAAAGACGCTACAAATGTTATATACATTTTTCACATACACTTATTACTTTGGCAGTTTTTACTGAAATTAAATTATGATATATTTTTGTTTAAGCTTTGCCATATTAAATATGTGATAAGTCTAAAGTGTACTAAAAGATAGAGAAAACAGAAATACATAAGAAAGTATGTATTTGAAATCACATACAAACTTCTTTTTCAAATTTTTTTCTTTGATAATTATAATATGATGAATCTAGATTATTATATTAAAGTACAGCCGTATATTTAAAATTTCAATTGTCAAGACAATTATCAATCATATTGCACAAGTCCACAAAAGATAAAACACGTATTTTTGAGACCCTAGCAACTTTCATTCGAAATATTTTTTGTAATTTTTTTCATTTAATAAATTAATCGTAAAAAGTATGAGTTTTTAAAGACTTTTCCGCTCGCCCTTACGAAGTGAAATTATTAACAACGTCATTCTTGATGCGGAAAACTTAGACTGTAATGGACAATTCTTTCCACGTTTCTTGTTCTTCGGACTTGCCGTTCAGACCATAGACGCCTTGCTATCGGTTTCGGCAAGCAGAGTCAAACATACGGCACTTAGGGCAACAATAAGATCGTTTTTATAGTTTATTACTCAAATGGCGATGTTTCTGTTAAAAATCAGTAAATTTCTAAGCGTATTTCGAAGACTAATAAAAATCGGGTAATTACATTAAATCTTAACCCTTTCGCTTCGGCAGTCCGGTCCGCCGAAGTGTCGTCATCGTACGGAAGCACGCGCCAGAAATGTGCACAGTGCGCGTGGTTTTTAACCGACTTCGAAAAAGGAGGAGGTTACTCAATTCGATCAGTATATTTTTTTTTTTTTTTTTTCCCCCTATGTGTGCCCGCCGATTACGCCTAGCTGGATGAACCGATCGGAACGAAACCTTTTGCATCTGGTAGGTTCTGACTCCCCATTGGTACCATTATCAAAAAATTTTTCATTTTTTAATTGCAAAGTATTGTTACTGCAAAAAAACCGGCAACTTTTTAAATAAAGTTTTCTTGATTTTAGTGCGCTTTTAATATCTTATCACGGACATGATTCTGAACAATTTTGTTCCTATACAAATTTCGCGGAAAGGTTTAGTTTTCGAGATATTAGCGAAAAATTGTTGAAAAGTTTTGAAATCAACTTTGGACGATTTTCATGTCCTTTTAATATGTTATCAGGGACACGATTCTGAACAACTTTTTCCTTATCCACAATTAAGGAGAAGCTTTAGTTTTCGAGTTATTAGCGAAAAACTATTGTTACTAATATATTGAATTCTACGTATGCCTCCGTGTCTCTGGTGGTGTATGAGTCAACATGCAGTCGCCGATTTTCTACTGTTTCTACAAACACGTCTTGCCGGCCGATAAAAAGTGTGAAATAAAATAATTTTTAGAAAAAAAATACGCCGACTTCGAAATGCACTAAAAAGTATAAAATAATTTCTATTTCCTAATGAAGTAATTTCTATTTCATTCAATCATACAATTACGTAACAGATATGAATGAAACCTATTTACTTGTTAGGTATTATATTAAATACATTTCAACCTTTTCGGAGGTGGCGCAAAATTAAATAACATATTCAAAATAATCTTTTAATTTTGCGCCGCCTCCGAAAAGGTTGAAATGTATTTAATATAATACCTAACGAGTAAATAGGTTTCATTCATATCTGTTACGTAATTGTATGATTGAATGAAATAGAAATTACTTCATTAGGAAATAGAAATTATTTTATACTTTTTAGTGTATTTCGAAGTCGGCGGATTTTTTTTCTAAAAATTATTTTATCGTATATACATTTTTTAAGTCTTAAATAATTACTATGCTTAATAAAACAATTGTTGTTTTAATATAGCATGTATTCCTCACATTTTAATATGAAAACAGTTAAACAAAATTTTATTAGTTACTTTAAAGACATTAGACTAATTACAGTTGACAAATTCTTAGCTATTTACATATTTACAAGACTTTAAAATTGAACGTTTAATATTATTAATAATGTAACACAAATTAGTTAGTATACTAATATTTAGAAATTAGTAGTGTTCTGCCGATAATGAAGATTTTGTTATTGAAGATTTGTTATTGATGGTACTTGTATACACATCATGTGGATGTCGGATATATCCGGCGCTCGTACGCACAAGTCGCCACGCGGATGCCGGATATATCCGGCGCTCGAAGCGAAAGGCTTAATAAATTCGTCTTGAAAAGCATTATCGCTAGAATTTTTTTTTCAATAGAAAAAAAATATACAGTTCCATTTAAAAAACGAAACTTCACCATCATATCTATTACATTAATGTAGGAATAGAGTTTTAATAACTATTCTTTATTAAAAAGAACACAACTATTAATTCACAATTAAAACACAATAACGTATTGAACTATTAAACGTGGAAGAATCGTAAAACGTAATAGTGTATAATAATTTATAATTCGTGGTGTTTCGTACGTTAAAACCGTTTGACTTCCGTTTCTTAACTAACCGAACAACAACACTTTTTCAAAACGCTAGCAACCACTTCCGCATAACATTTCACACCGTTCCTTTCATAAATCATCATTCACACTTACAGTCATACACACAATTTCTCAATGATTGCCAAATTATACATAACATAAAATATACTACACTCCCACATTAATAATATCAAAAAATTTTCGTTTACGCCAAAATATAAAGCCCCTTTTATCCTGCAATTTTCATATAAACACTTTTACGTGTCTATATAACTTTCTCGTGTCTATACTTTGTTGTGTTCATGTTTTTATGGAAATATCGCGCTGTCGCACTGAGGCATGGATACCCTGTATATGTCGCAGAGAAATGACAAACATAGGGATTTGATCAAATCTCTAAGGTATATGATCAATTCACGGAAGATGTTAAAATAACAACTCTGTGGGGTGATTTCCTTGAAGAAAGTAAGTGTTATTTATTATTGTTAGGCTAGGTTATGTTAGCTTTTCTATATTTTGCGTTTTATCAAGTACCTACCGTAGAAAAATGAGTTCAGATATAGAAAAAATTCAAACTCTGACCGAATTTGTACCTAAAGAACAGTTATTTTAACATCTTCCGTAAATTGATCATATACCTAAGGGATTTAATCAAATCCCTATTTTTCTCATCTTTCTGCGACATATTGTATGTAGTCTCTTGTTTATTCTATAAAGGCGAATCAAGTTTTTAGTCAACTATGAATAAAACACTATCACTTCCTAGCGAGAAAGCTGTAAAAGCCAGGAATGCGTTATTTTTGTTCATAATGATTTATTAAAATTGATGTATAATAATGTGTAATAGTGTAATCATGATTGGTCGACAATTCTTTATTGATCAGTGATACGAAATCATTGATTTCTAAATCAAGAGGCAAATCATCTAGCTAGAATTAGATTTAACCTCTAAAATTGCCGTAACTGAAGTTTATAGTGATTGATCAAATCATGATTGTTGAATCAACGATGCCTGTAATCGAAACTGTGAGTCATCAATCCACGAGTTAACAGAGTATCAGTGATTCAAAATTCATGCAAGATTTATAACTTGTGTATCTTAATAAACTTTAAATAAAGAAAAATATCAATTTTTATTTTTGTGGTTCACTCGTATGTTTATACATAAAAACATTACTTTTTTTTACCACAATTCCTGTTATATGTTTTTATTATTTTACTTAATAATTATACATATTTTCATGACTGATATAATGCAGAAACTTGTTGTATGAAAATTCCTACTTGGAGCCTTGTAACTGTAACATGTTATAGTAATTAAATATATAAGCTACAATTTTTATACTGCAGTTTATGTTCCGGAAAATTAAATAAAATAATTAGAGACGATAAATAATCGTCAACCTGAAATGCATACTTCGGTAATTGAACTTAATCTCAAATTTTATTATGAAACAAAACAACCTTTAAATAAAACTTTTTTATTTGCTTATCTGTGGCATATTAATGATACACAGATACTCATACACTGTGCTCTCATGTCAGATACTAATACAAATCTAAAAAGTTGTAATGAATAATCAAGATTAGAGTGAAAGTCACAGATACACTATTACAGGTTGAAAGTGTAGGTAGCTATACAATGTGTACAGTGTACATAGCTATTTAGATTCCGTTTTTGTACTACCTACGATTATACTATAAATCAGTTATGATTATATTTATCAGCTAAATATACATCGGCAAGCAAAGCTATCACTTTCTAAACATCTATAAAACTAATTTCATAATCTGCTAACACTACTCTATAAATTTTTTGCTTCTTCAGATGACAAATAGTAGATTCTTCCGTTAGAAATCTTTTATTTCTACAAAAAGTAGATCTAGTTAAGCTTTTGTAAACAGTGATAATATCAATAACACTCATAATTCTTTAGTAAATAAACTCTTAAGTTTTCCGCAACTAAATACTTTTCCAATTTTCTCTGGTATAATGTAATTTGAAAATGTTTTTATACCTCAAACATAAACACGAAAATATTAACGATATTAAGATACAACAATAATTGAAAAACGAGCAGTGAAAACATCACGTAATGTTTTCAGAATATTTTAAATTTATGTTAAGCAATTACATAATTTTTTAACATTCTTCTATTATCATCTAATTTATCACCTTAGTATTTTTGCTTAGCTTATCTTAAGTGTTATAATACATGACTTTAAGATTGGAAGTATAAATAATAATCCAACGGTAATTACTGAGGATACAAGATAAATATAGCAGTTGAAAACAGCAAATATTAGGTTGCGTTTCTTACTTTCGTGTCATGCATAGCACAAGATGGAAAACATACTGATAACATTTTACAATGTTCCTATTAGAACATTAAGTTAGAAATTAAGTTTCCTTCCGCATATTAATTATGACAAAACAAATAAATTTTGAATAAAATCAATTTTTAATTAAATTGAAATTTCATAAACAATTTAAAACTTTATCAAAATATTCACAAAGACATTTGTTTGTAGTAAAGAAAAAAACTTTTGTAACAACTTCTTCATTAATTTAATAATTAATGGATGTAATAACTTAATAAATATATATATTAATAATGATAACATCAGTTTAACATCAGTCAATATTCTTTATAAATTGTTGATGATCTATTAACAAAGAATAGTTTGTTAGTGTTTATCAAAATTATTATTTATTTATTAATATATAAAATTCATTGTTGAATTAATGAAATAATTGTTTAAATAATTTTCTTTATCCCAAACAAATCTCACAAATATTTTACAAAATTTGAAAAAATTGATTTAAAAAAAAATTTCAGATATAAAATATTTTCTTCCATATTTTCGCCATAGATTTTTAAAAAACGTCTCTTTTCTGATTGTAAGACCAGTTATGGGATATTTTGTATGTGTAGGCAAAAAACATTTGCTTAAAGAATCTGGAGAAGCTAATAATATTTAGTAAACATAAGTCTTCAACGTAGTCAAGTCGGTGTAAAATCATCTTCCTATATCTTATTTGATATCAAGAGTGTTTTCGTAACGCATGAAATACTTATAAATATAAATAACAACTAGAAATTTTGTTGGACTGTTGTACGTATATACCTAATGCATAAAAGCAACTGTAGTACATGACTAATAATGTAATGTTCCATATTACACAACTCACATTTTGCATTTTTTATTGTAAGTTATCAATCCTCCCAAATTACCATTGTGATATATTAATACACATTTTTCATGCTTGTCTGAGTTCGCGATAATGCTAGTCTACTTCTACTAATTATACATTTAACAAAGGTAAAACTTATTGTCATCAAATCACTCTCATAAATATTGGAATTTTATTTGAAATCGAAAGAATTGTTTTTAAGCCCTATATGTATTGATTAGGTATTGAGCACAGTACTTTACACCTTCTATGCAGCTAATATCCCAACAACCCCAAATAGTACAAGCAGATAACACCGGGATAATTTCAATAAATAAAGATCCCTAAAAGCCGACAGGATCTTGCAAAATCATCTTCTGGACAAATGATTAGAAGAGCGGAAAATAAAGGTTGATTACAACAAATGCAATCTTTCGAAAACTAATGTAAAGGACAAATTGCATGTATCGTACTTGGGGTTATATAAAAAATATTGATTAGATTCTTTCGCTTTTCCCTGTAAGATATACAATGTTGTTACACGCATTTCTTAAATAACATGGTATTTGAATTGCACGAAGGGTAAACTTTACATTTAGGGGAGCAGCTCCGACAACCTTGACCTTGGTTACGTTATCTCTCCTAAATAACATCCAAGAGGTTTTAGCAGACACAATTTTTTTTATATAGCAATTTTTTAGAATATCATTTATGTAAAATAATTATATTCGTTCTATAGGGTAGAGGGAAGATGAAGCCCACACCCCAAATAATATGGCTCGACCATATTGTAGTCCAATATTTCAGAGAGTAAAAATGTTTGAAGCATTATAACATTCGTAGTATACGCATACCGTATACTTATACCTTGATAAAGACTTCTGGTGTCTCCGTTAATTTTTATATGCTATACATTTTTTACTAAAAAGCGAGAGGCAGCTAAAACTTCTCAGGAGATATTTAGGAGTGTGATCTTCATAACTTGTGTGAACGTCAAGGTCACATTCAGTATACGTATATGCGGATTGTAATATAATATTAATAAATTTTTAATAAAAACGAGCGACGGCTAAAACCTTCTAAGGGTCATTCATGAGAGCGACTTTGACATAAGGTGTACCATACAGTGAATTGAGTAGAAAAGAACTTGTTTACAGGAAATACCTCGTTTCGAATAGCTCGGACTCAATCAACCATGTTATTTAAGCGATATCTGTATTACGTTTATTTTTATCGCAATCGTTTCAGAATTTATTAGTTTCTAACCTTATGCTATCATAATTAGATAATGTAAGTACATGACACACATGAACATTTATAGCACATGTAATAGCATCTGAGTGATGATAATTAGTTACTTTTGCAATTCTTTACCGATTTTGATGATCTTGAAATATATTGTCAAGTTTATTGTTCTGAATATTTTTTCTTTACAGATGTTACCGCTGTACGGCCTTCGTTTTCGAACTATTCGCAAAAATAATTTTATTTAGCCTTGCGTTAAGTTGAAGATAAATATTTATGCACTAAGAAGACGTCCTTCATTATAATTGCAGTTACCGATGTTAACTTGTTGATATCAAAGATTACATTTTCATCTCCGACTTAGACCGTGGTTCATACCATAAAACGTGTAACTCTAGGCACGAATTTTCATAGTTAACAATTTTTAATGCCAGATGAAGTTCATTTTTTAGAATAATTTGTGACGGTCTATCATTACATGGAATGGAATAAAATGACAGACAGTTTGAATAGAAAGGTGTGATTGTTCAAACCAAGAATGTTCGTATGCAGTAATCTTTAAATTGTATTGCTCGTTAAGACGTTTTTTTATTTCGACTTCAAATATGAGATGTTAAATAACATGGATTAAATGTCCTTGGTTAAATTTCATTTCATCCCACGCTTAATGCAATTTACAGCATCGTGGACCACTTCTCGTGAAGTTCAGCAATCTATAAATTTCTTATAATCATTATATACATCCAAAAATACATATAACTTCATTTCATGTATTCCTAATGAGACACACGATAATCACTGAAGACAGCATAATCAAAATACAACTGTAAATACTGAACAAACTCGCCAAGTTCCTCAACTCTAGCTATTTCTAAACATAATGTTATGTAGTACTTTCATGATATTTACTAACCTAACCATGTTAATTTTATACAATGAAGATTTCACGTTCTTCAGGACTATTAATCTGATATAACGTACCTTTGTCGATAAGTGGACAATGTAATTAAGTTATTAGGTTAGGTTACGACGTGCTATATGAGATAAATGAACACACGTCAGAATCAAGTATAATTACAATGTAAAACTTGATCAAGGTTTTTTACTATCTCGAAGGGAACGAAGGTTGTTAGTATAGAGAATGACATGTAAAAAACAGCATACATATAACTGAGCAGTTATACATGTATGTATGGAGAACAGTTAATCAGACTAGTGACCTTGACCACGATATTTCAAAAGAATCAAAATCAGTGAGGAACCGTTATACAGTAGTAAATAATTACCGTGTATTTAATTTACCACGAAAACATTTGCAGATCAACTATTTTTAATAAGTATAATTCTAACCATTTTATATTTCATTATACAGAATTTTTCATTAGTAAACCAAACTGTTTGTACCGATATAGTAGGTTCATCATTAAATGATTCTCAAAGTTTAAATAGGATTACAATTTTTTACATACTCGTTTTAAGTTACACATTTAATTTGTTCGAACTGAATATTTCGTAAGATAATAACAACTTTCATGAATAGTGTTTATGTCTTTTAAACTGATTATAAAATTTGAGAAATTATGGGATTTAAAATTGTGATATTACAATTAATACCAGAAAGATCACCAACGTAAATTGTAATCCGTAACCTTTTTTATTAAAACTAATCGTCATGAATAACTAGAATGATATTTAGGTTGATGATAGCTATTATCGACGGCGAGAAGTGTTTTTTTATTACCGTTTAACAGATACCGACGTAAAAAATTTTGTCTTATGTCCTATTTATGTTAAGTATTATAAATATTTATATTATTAATACCTAATGCTTTAATATTCATAAAACTAATTCCCAAGTGTAATTCCCATATAAATAATAATAAAAAAATGACATACTTCATATTTCAACAAATCACACGGAAAAATTATGTGCTTATGGTTAATATAACAATTGACATGAAAATATAAGAAGAAACATAAATAGGTCGACGAATAGACAAATTCTTGTAAAGATGTTAATAACAATTGTAACAATAACGTAACAATTAATAACGATATAAATTTTTGCTGTGCCATTGATTAGGGGATATTAAAAAAATATTTTTAGTCATCGATAACAGTTATCAGTAATCCAACTAAAATTTTGATCAAAATTATTTCTGTCATTGGTAATTATTGGTGTTAAGAAGAAATGTACAATCATTCATAATAATTATTCGTAACCAAAATTATTTTATTACGTATTTTAATCGTTATATTATAACTAGACTACTGTTGATAACAGTGAAGTCTGAGCGTGCGTATATAAATTGATTGTGCTACACCAATAAAAATCAATCGTTCATTCTATGATTTGAAAAGATAAATAGCATTAGCCTCGAGCTTTTTTTTTCATTTTATGCTGTTAAAAACTTCTATAACTTTGATAATATTTAGTTTGTTTATTTTATCGATTATGCTTCATGTAAATTATGTCAATTGTATTAAGTTTTAAAATTTTTTTATTTTTGTGGATGAAATTTGTGATATGTGAAAATTATGGAATCAATTCAAGCAATTTATGCGGAAAACAATATGAAAAGATAATTTACAACTTATATTCAAAGTAGGATGTATTTAAAAACTACAAATCTCTTGATGCCATAAATCTTCTCCTTTCAACAACGGATGGTTTCCTTTGAATATTGTCAAGTCGCTCTCGTGTAAATGGTTTCAAGATTGCAAGGTAAAAAAGTGGATTAAAGTGGGCCAATCTCAACCAAATTTTCATCTGCAATGCCCCATGCCATGAGAATGCTAAGTTCAAAATTTGGTTGAGATTGGTCCAGTAGTTTTGGCCCTAGCGTGGGTAATTTCCCTACATTTTTCATCTTATAGTCTTCGCTAACGCTCAGACAACTAACGCTCAGACAATTAGTGAAATTTTGTTTATGGCAGTTATAATGCGCTGTAAAAGTATATAAATACATGGGTGCTAATCTATTGAAAATAATCCGACTTAACATGTAGATATGTTAATAAATATGATAATGAATATCAAATGTTATTAGCCGGATACCAAAATGTGCATGTATCAAAATACGAATCAACGCATTTTAATTCATGATTTTTATAAAAAACAAGATACAATAATAGTATAATAAGTATAAAATTACATATTTGATGTGCACAAATGAATTCAAATATAAATTGCATAAATGTATAATAATTAACTTCCATTGTACATATATTATATTTGAAATTAAAAAAAAAACGAGTTAAATGTATTTTCTTGACTAAAAACTATGATCTAAACTTACTTTATTAGGAGTTACTAATCTGTCAACGAAGTTTGGAAAGTCTTTAATAAGAACATCTTTGATTAAGTCTGGGTCCCTCAAAACTAGGTGCGGGATGTGACCACCAAAAATTCCAACCATCGGTTCATCTTTGAAGTCATTGTAAACTTTGACCAAACAATCGTTGATTGAAACTTTTCCGAGAAACACATCCTTAAAATTACCCAGAAATAGAATAGGTTTTGGTCCCTTCACGCCTCGTTTTTCCCAAAATTGCAAAGCCGATGTGGAATAGTAATAAAGTAGAAATAATATCACAGCAGCTAATGCAATAACTTCTAATATCGGAAAAGCCATCATTGCAAATTGAAATTAAAATTCACTGCTGATATGGTGGAATCACTATTCAAACCAAAACTTCAGTAGACATAATCGAAAAGAAATGAACTGCGAAACTATACATCGTTCTTATAACGCTGCCTCACTGTGGAATGACTAACGATCTTGTTCGAAGTGGACGTATAAACCTATTGATGTTCCTCCGACATTATCTTTGACTAACAACATGACTTGCAACTTATTATTGGAGAGTATCTATACATAAAATCGAAAATCTAGTTAACACGTGAGAAGTTGGTTTGTTTATAGATATGCATCCAAAACATGTTTTTTCATAATTTCTTATTGAGTCATCGTTAATCGTCACATTTTGACAACTTAATCTAGCAGTTGTTTTGTTTGACAAAATTTTATTGAATCATCTGTATCATGCGCGTGGCGTGTAGTATTCAACAGATACAATAAATATTAAACGGATCTCAAATAACCAACGCCGATGTAAATAATAGACTATATTTTTGTCAGCCAAGAAATAACTGTCTTAGTGGTTATAAAAGCAAGTGATGTTTTTTTATTTCCAAATGTTTAATTTAGTGTGTTAATGTTGATAGAGAGAAACTTGCTTTGGGATGCACAACTTTATTGAGAAATTAGTTCAATTTACTACAACATTATAGGGAATGTTTTTATCTTAAATGATTTATGCTATTTTCAAAATTAATGATATATTTAACAAGTGACTTATACCAATAACAATAACATTGTTACAAACGACGGAATGTATCGATTTATTTTTCCGGTTTATAACTATGTTTATTTATTCGTCATAATTTTTTAAATATCCAAAGTGTTACTAACTTCGTTGTTCATGTGTAACTATTTTTCAAATGTTATTGGTTTTGGATTATGAAAGATTTAATTTTGGTTGCTTTGAAAGCTTTAAAATGTTCTGGATAAATTGCAATATTATTATTGTAAAATAAACAAAATGATCATGTCTGAATATTGTTGGTTTGTAACCGACTCGATACTGAAATGTTATGTAAGTAACTTAAGACATATACACTTCCGCTTGTTTTTGTTTCCTGGATACCATCAATTACGTATATTTTAATACACATGTTAGCGTCGATGCATTTTCGAGAATCGTTGGAGTCAATCAGCTGTTGCTATTTTGTCTTCGAACGATTTATGAATGGGAACGATGTTCATTATGAATCTGGCCACGGAGTGGGGAAGGCGAGGATGCAGAAAGAGTGGATGAAGTTCGGTATGATTGCTATGAATCGAGCGTAAAAGAAAAGAATGATGTCGATGGTGTGTTATTGTCGTTTTACGTGCAGAAAGTCGTAAATGGTAAATGGTGCGGTCATTGATAAAACCGAAACAGTTCGAGACATCCGTTGCCTTCTTGTAAGAGAACCAAAATTAACCATTTGGTGCTTACGCCAGAATCTCATTAATATTTAGTAAATTTATTTAACATACATGTACACCATTCAATAATAATTAATGATTACATATTCAATAATTATATGATTACATATTCAGTAGTTCAAATTACATATTTTTATAAGTATTACTACATAAAAATGTTAAATAAATTCCTTAAATCAATATAAATATGATAAAATATAATAAAAAAATATGTAATAAATAATTATGGTAAATAATATAATATATGTCAATAAAAATGAGAATAAATGATGAAATGAAGAAATAATTATGACGCAACTGATTTAAATCGTTATTATCACAGCATTTACTGTGATTATATCTGTTGGAATATTAAACGCAGTATAATATGAATGCACAAAAATATATTTTAGAAAATAATTAATACATGTGGAAATAATACGTGGTTTCGTGACGCGTGCTCGCAGAGGACTGGTTACATACGCACAAAGATCGGTATCGCGATATTAGCAGCGACACCCATTGTTCGTCAGTCGGACTCTACTTTATCGACTATCAATATCAAAATAAAAGTGAGTTTAATTATATAATGCAGTCATTAATAGTCGTTTAGTTATATAATGCCCAATTTCGTCATCCATTTTTAACCGACTTCGAAAAAGGAGGAGGTTACTCAATTCGATCAGTATATTTTTTTTTTTTTTTTTTTCATTATTATTTTCTATGTGTGCCCGCCGATTACGCCTAGCTGGATGCACCGATCGGAACGAAACCTTTTGCATCTGGTAGGTTCTGACTCCCCATTGGTACCATTATAAAAAAATTTTTCATCTTTTAATTGCAAAGTATTGTTATTGCAAAAAAACCGGCAACTTTTGAAATAAACTTTTCTCGATTTTATTGCGCTTTTAATATCTTATCACGGACATGATTCTGAACAATTTTGTTCATATACAAATTTCACGGAAAGCTTTAGTTTTCGAGATATTAGCGAAAAATTGTTGAAAAGTTTTGAAATCAACTTTGGACGATTTTCATGTCCTTTTAATATGTTATCAGGGATACGATTCTGAACAACTTTTTCCTTATCCACAATTAAGGGGAAGCTTTAGTTTTCGAGTTATTAGCGAAAAACTATTGTTAATAATATATTGAATTCTACGTATGCCTCCGTGTCTCTGGCGGTGTATGAGTCAACATGCAGTCGCCGATTTTCTACTGTTTCTACAAACACGTCTTGCCGGCCGATAAAAAGTGAAATAAAATAATTTTTAGAAAAAAAATACGCCGACTTCGAAATGCACTAAAAAGTATAAAATAATTTCTATTTCCTAATGAAGTAATTTCTATTTCATTCAATCATACAATTACGTAACAGATATGAATGAAACCTATTTACTTGTTAGGTATTATATTAAATACATTTCAACCTTTTCGGAGGTGGCGCAAAATTAAATAACATATTCAAAATAATCTTTTAATTTTGCGCCGCCTCCGAAAAGGTTGAAATGTATTTAATATAATACCTAACGAGTAAATAGGTTTCATTTATATCTGTTACGTAATTGTATGATTGAATGAAATAGAAATTACTTCATTAGGAAATAGAAATTATTTTATACTTTTTAGTGCATTTCGAAGTCGGCGTATTTTTTTTTTTAAAATTATTTTATATCTGTAAATTTTTTTCTTAATACTTTCTTACCATTCCGTAATTAACAATATATACAATAAAATGAATTGATATAATTAAATATAAGCGAATCGTTCAATTCTTTAGAATTTTGTTTTACCTAATTTTTCTAATCAATAGAATTGAGGCGCATTTTTTACTTTGCGAAGAAAGAGTTTTTAGGATATGGAATAATAATTATAAATTATGTAAATTGTATAAAAATTCGTGTAACAGAACAAAATTGGAGACACGGAATCTGAAATAAGTATATTATACTTAATTATGACTTATTTATTCCTAACTATAAATATATGCATACACTTAACTACACTTAATTATACTTAACTAATTATATTTAATTATACTTAAGTACACTTTATTAATAAATTGTTTTAACACATTTATGAATATCGTGTATTAATAAATGTATAAAAATGATAAAATTACATATTAATAAATTTCGTTAATAAAATAGGTAATAATTAAATATTTAATATTAAAAAAATAAGTGAAAAATAGTTAACTCGTTATTTGTTCCATCAAAGAATCATCTACTTAATATTAAAAATTTTGATAAAATATTTATTGAACATTAATCTGAATGCAATGCAGAGTGGTTGATTTTAATTATAATTTAATTAAATTTTTTACTATAATGGGAAATAAATTTCTATTATCACAAATGAAATATGCACTGTAGCATGATTCGACATATTTTAAAGAACAAAATCATAGTAGCGATTTTCATCGGGAATGATAGGTAATTATAAAAAATGCAATAAGATAACTGCATCATCATCGTGAAAACGCATTGATATAGCTGAAGTTTGTCCGTTTCATTTCCATCGTATGATAGTGTTCGGTCCAAGCGTCGACATCTAGCGGTGCATGAGAATCGGTAGGGTAATTAATCGATAAAAGATCGATCGGTGGCACCTCTAGATGAACTCATCGCGGGAGAGGTAAGACAAGCTACGCGACGGTCGGCGACCGGTCGAAACGTGCAAAAGACCACGCTTCTGGGTCTTTCGGCAAGAATCGCTGGAGCAGTACGAACGTTATAACGAAAATTGTAATCATAGACAATAAAGTCGTAAATCAATTCGTTTTCAATAAGACTCCACCTGCCAGAGTCCAGCGTCTGCAAGACTCGCATTTCGGGACGCTACAGATAGTTTCTTCGAAAATTAATCATATAGAAACAGATAGTCAGTACTTTTTACATGAATTATTGCACATTAATGTTTAATAAGAGCTAAAATAATGAAAAATAATAATAAAAATTTAAATTTCGTGAAAATTGTTATTATAAATTTTTTCATAGCACAATGATTCTTTTTTAATAAATCAAAAAACAATAATTATTTATCGTGTAAATGATAACAGTGATAACAAATTACTATAAGCGGATCAAAATAATCGTTATTATAAAGACTGTTGCAAATTTTTTGTTTGCAACATATGCAAATAGGTAAAGTAAAAAGTCAAAATCGTTACAGTTTTTGCATGACTTAACAGTTATTAATCATTGAGTGTTGTTTGTTACAATTGAAGTACCAATTTAAGTTACGATTATGAATTTCTTCTTGAATTTAAGTGATCGTGATTACTTAAAGTAATCACAGTTATGCTGATGACTTAAACAGAATGGATGATTGTGAATGTACTGTCGCAAAAGAATCTTGAAGTATTCACTACAGTGAACATCAAATTATATATTAGATTATAACGTAACAACAATTCGTTTGGATAAATTCAATACTTACTTCAGTACTTTTCTTTATTTGGCAGAAATTTTGATTAATAGTAGTGTTAGCTTGAAATTAAGTGCTGGTGAATTCGTCATGATCATCATTCATCGTCATCATTATGACGACAGTGAAGTAGACAATCAGTTAAAAGAGAAACGCAATATATGTATTGTACATATACAATGATGACCGAACGAATCGTATGTTACAACCTAATCGATTCAATGAACACTTTTTTATTCTATTATACTCTTATTCAAAACTTAGATACATTTTCGCTATTAAAATAGAGTTAAATGTTTTGCAGGGATTCGATGTGATACTTGGACCCATGCGCAAGTACAATAATTAGTTGCTACTCATATGTGGCAACCATTTTATCGTACTTTGGGTCATTTTGATACAACTTTTGCACTCAAAATTAATTCTTTTGCGAATTATATTCACTTTGTTATGCTCCAAATACTGCTGATCTTATTAATATTCTTGCGGATTTTATTCATCTTTTTATAGATCAAATTGGCCTTCTGCAAATCAAATGCACCTTTGTCACATCAAATTTAATTGAAGTTATATTATGCCGAAAGAAAAATTTAATTGTGTGTATATAATAATATTTAAACATAGAATATTTATTTAGAATACAATATGAATTTTTAAACGATCGTCATACGAATAGATTGTTAAGTGAAAAAAGCGAGATGGAAAAGTTGCAACTATATAACTAACGTTGATAATATTGTTACCTTATCAGCGCATTTTTTTAACTATTCTACCATTTTCTGAAAAAATAATCGCTATACCTTTTCATTTCGTAGGATGTATAGAACCATATATTGAAGGAACTTTCTGTAATTAATATTAATATTTGACTATTTTTGACACCGTCGTGAAAGAAAGGCTTGGATGCTGTGCTTCTCACTGCAACTTTTCTCTCATCCTGCATTTTAATTTCATAGATAGATGTTTGATCGAAAGTGCATCTATATTTAAGCAGCTTAGTTACATTACTTTGTGTATGTTTAAATAAATGTGTAGTAACCGTATCCGTATTTTAATTTGAATGATTTCTAATTCTCCATCGATTGTGTTCAAAGTCTCTTGAGCTAGAAATTTCAAAGTTGTAAAATTTCAAAATTTGGAAATTTAAAAGTTAACCCATTCAAGACGGCGATTTATTTCGAACACGGTCTCCAGGAGCGATTTTTTTTCTTTATATTATTAATTTTTAATAAACTAAACTAGTTTACTCAGAATATTTTTATTGTCAGGAGCGGATTAAACACACGGTGTGCAATCGGCCTTGAATGGGTTAAGAGCATATGGACTGGAACATTTGAAATTTGGAATTTGAGAATTGGGACTTTGAAAATTTTGGCATGCGAAAATATGATCTTTTGATAATTTGAGTGTTTAGGGAAATTGAAATTTAAAGTTCTGAACATTTGAGAATTGGGAGACTGAGTAACTTAGGGATTTGGGAATTTTGAGACTTACAAATTTAAGGATTTGGGAATAAAATAATTTGAGAATTTGGGGATTTGAACATTTCCGGACTTAAACAATTGATGATATGGGAGTTAGGCAATTTTGAATTTCTAAATTTTGGAAATTTGAAATGTATTATATAAATTTAGGTATATGGAAATTTGAGAGATTGATAATTTAGAAAATTTAAAAATTCGGAAGTTCGAGAAATTGCGTATTTGGAGATTTCGGATTTTAGAGAACTTTGTGGATCTGTAATTTAACAAATTTTAATATTTGAGAAAATTGAGAGTTTAGAAATTTAGAAATTTAGAAATTTAGAAATTTAGAAATATAAAAATGTAGACATATAAAACGTTTGAATATTTATTCTCTATGACTGATTTAGAATGTGCAGCGAAAATTGTTTTGGACCCAATAGATCCATGTATTGTGCGAATAGTCAAGTTATCCGTCATTTGAGAATTAATACATATGCATATATATGTGTATATTTGAGGAATTGAAAACAATCCGAAATTATATTAATCAATTAATTAACATTTTTGAAGTTCTTAAATATTAAACATATATACATAAATATTTATACGAATATAAATGTACGTGAAACTGTAGATAATCAGATAATAAAAGATACACAGATTAACGTATGAATATGTGTCACACATATATGTATATGATACATGTCTGGTTAATACATGTGCCGTCCTTTAATCTCTACTTTATGTAATATTGTTTTTTCAAATATCTATAATTTATACTTATTTGATATTTATTTCTGAATAACATATAAAAGCATAATTAAATAATAATTCTTGAATTAAACAATAATTCAAAACCTTATGTAACTGATTTCTTAAAGAATTTAATGGTATCAATACACCGCGAAGAAACATCTTTGGGTCAAGTTTAAAACATTTAAATTCATATCTGATTACATCATATTTCGATTCAAATAAAAAAATAAAAAGATTTACAAAAAAGAGCAAAAGTAAAATTGTGTAATATTTATGTATTATAAAATTAAAACTAAAATTCTGAATGTAAAAAAAATGAGTTTTGCTAAATTGTTCAATAAAATAGCGAAAAACTGCGAAGTCATTGTAACATGCGTCACATATGTATCCAGAAAAGTGAACCATAATTGACTAATTAAGTACGTTTCAATTCTTACACAATTCATGAAACTTGTTTGTTTACTTCTTCATCACGCCACTGCTTACCTGATTTACAATATGTATATATTTATTGCAAACGCGTAAATTAAATTTTTGATTAGGTTCATTAGTTTCGCTTATTATTACGATTTTCTTTCTATTCGCTTTAATTTAATAATTTGTTTGACATGTTGCTTCAATATTTGGACATAAATTTGTTACCATCAATGTAAATTTTTCGAACTCGTTTTAAGTTTATTTCACTAAATTGTTTTCAACTAATTTTAAGTTTTCGTCAATGATTTTCAATTAAATTTAATCTGTAACTTCACACAGAAACATCACATCTTTTAAAAATGTAACTTAATAGTTTTTGAACAATGTCCTAAGTATAATTCACAATACTATATTTCCTTGTTTTTTATTTGTCTACAAACTTAATAGTTTCGTGGGTTCTATCATATTATAACAAAATGTCTTCGATGTTAAAATATAACAACTATACTAATTAAAAGTTAATTTGCATGATGTATTTACTCATCGATACTTTCTAGTACTGCTTAGGACTGCAGCTTGTTATAAAATAACAGTTATATTGGTTTACATCGACGAATAGTTTCTAGTTCAACAGTGATCATTGTTATCGACAACCGGTAATCGACTAGAAGCAAGTATATGAACAAAACTAACAGCTATGCCAGCAGCATTATAATCCGTTGGAATATTGAAAAAAATTCGAAACACAATTTGATAGTATTTCCGTTTATGGTCATGTTTATCAGAAATCTTCTACCTCAGTGAAAAATGTTCCTTTAAATTTTGATATCACTTTGGATTCTAGGAAATTTATAAATAAATTACAGTTATTGATACGTAACCAACTTTCATTACCAAAATATAAAAGTTTATTGAGATATACTTAACCCCAACGTGGTTATGTCAGCAATAGTCTTGATAAGTTTATCAATCGAGTTCAGTTTTGTTTTAGTTATATAAAGGCTACGACCTCTTCCTTGTAAATTACCGTAATTTCGATAAAATAGTCGTGGTACAGAAAACGTTTATATTTTGATAAACCTTTCATGAAATATTGTTATTATAATAATTTGGTAAAATAATTTTCACTGTATCATATTATTTTATCTTTTTATGTATCAGCTTTATTTTTTCACCGGATGTTCCCGTTCTTTACTACTGAACTTTATTGTATAATAGCAAAATTGAAACAAATTTTTCTGTTACTAGCAGAGTCAACAGTTTACAAGAGGAGATTGCAAATAACTCACAAGGAAACATATCGAACCGCGACACACCGATTTTAATGAAACTTATGTGAAAGATAGTTCTCAAGAAAATATTTGACACGTATTTTTTTTTATCGGCCATTGTTCACATTGAAGGGGTGAAAATAGCCCTTGAATATCTGCTACGTTTACTATAATTATTCAGAAATCAATTAACGGCATATGAAGAGGTATAAAATGTCTAAAATATTGTAAAATATTGTAAAAGTAATGATATTTTTAATAAAAATGATGATTGCCTCTTCACAGAAGGTGAGTTTAAATTATATATCTAATAAACATTGCTACAAATTCCAACAAATTCCAAAAACACGTATCCTCTATTTTTGTCCATAGTTTACGTACACGAAGTTGCAAAAAAATAGACCAACATTTAGTGCAAAAATTTAAACAAAAATTATAAATTTTTAAAATATTATTTAAACAAATAAAGTTTATTGAAATTTTTTTCAGCACAATAATTCCCTATTTAAAGACCAACAATTTGCAAAAAAAGAATCCAATTATCTTCTTTAATTCCGGAGATATTCCCAAAAAATATGATTTCAACCCCCAACTTCAAGGGCTATTTTCACCCCTTCAATGTGAACGATGGCCGATAAAAAAAATACGTGTCAAATATTTTTTTGAGAACTATCTTTCACATAAGTTTCATTAAAATCGGTGTGTCGCGGTTCGATATGTTTCCTTGTCAGCTCTTCTCACAGCTACAAAACATTTATAAGCAGAGAGCACCTCTAGTGGAGTTCTGAACTATTCTGATGTTACTAACTTATATTATATTGATATTGTTCAAAATACTATCTTATACACGAGTTTGGTTAAAATGAGATTATTACAAGCAATGTCGCTTGCAAATTAATATGTAATATGAGATGAGAAGGCACAAATGTCAGATAGGGTAGAAATATGAGATATCAGATATATGTATAGTTATATATTTATATATCTATATATCATATCTTTGTCAATAATTGAAAAGGAAATTCACATTTTGAAAATAACAATTACAACCATCGGTATCCATTATAATATAATTTCATATGAATTTTTCGATTTGATCGTAAAGAGTAGTTTTGGCATGCCCATATTTATGTGTAATTTACTTCTGCATATATTAAAAATCTTGAATAAAACAAGAGAGATAAATTATTCCATAATAATAACCATAGCTTGAAAATATTAATAAAAATATTACGTACATTGTGTTTTTGATTATGATATATTACAGGGGTGGCCAAGCTCCTTGATAGTCCAAGCCATGTTTCAAAATTTGAAATGTTTCGCGAGCCGTAATTTTCGATGGCGCAGTTTTCGATGAGTCATATCATTCTTAACTTGGATGGAAATGAAATTTGTTACAACGTTGCACTTAGTCTTTCATATTTGTCGTCAGTAATTTCAAAGACATTTTGAAACACATACGGAATGATAATAATTTTTTAAAATATAATAGCACAAAAATGAAAAGGGAACTTGGATACATTTATCGAAAGCCACAAATAATCCTTCAAAGAGCCGCATGTGGCTCGCGAGCTGCAGGTTGGCCACCCCTGATATATTATATTAACAGAAAGTAGAATAGCAAACTAGTAGTAACTTAAAACACCTGATTTATAATGAATAGTTCTGAAAAAAAAGGCGAATCGAATAGAATTAAATCTACATATAGATTAGATGAATCAAATTTTCAACCGTTGATTTAATGCTTGTCATGCTAACTACGGACCCATCATAATTATACAGGTTCAGGTTCAATTTTGGATGTACTCTAAAGTATTCTGTCGTTTATTCCTAAATAGTGTATGTGACGTTAAAACCTCTTTTATTAATGTTTCTACATATATATTATACATGGAGCAAGTTCTTTTATCGAATTGTAGTAAAAAGCTTGCATTTTAAATTGTGATATATTTAGTGAAATCATTCTATATTTTAGCTTATGAATAAGCAATGGAACTGTAATTCCACAATAGCTAAGCTACCAATTTTGGAGGTGAAGAAGACTGCAAAAGATCGAGGCTAAAATTAATATAGGTTTTATTGTAAAATTAAATGTAAGTGTAATACGGATTTGATGTGATATTCGTACGTCTATACGTCGCGGCATCTAACGAAATTCTGCCTCGAGGACGCGTGCAGGTTTGGACACGTCGAAGAAACAAACGACGATCGCTTCGACGAAAAATTCCGTCGAACACGCAAAAAACATTATATACTACTTCACGAAATACGTTACTCCAACTATAATACATTGTATGTTTCCTTACAAACTATGCTACACTCCCTACATTAATATGGGAGTTTGATGTAATTTGTCATTGTGTAAACGTATATGCTAATTATAAGTGAAGTAAAAACTCTTTCCTTTCATTGACAACACTTTGGTAAATAAGATACAGTAATTGTGATGGTAAGTGGTTGAAATTTAATAATTTGATAAAGATTTTTTAACGATATACTGTAAAGAGAGATACAGAATTTCAATTACCCTCCAACATTTTCTTTTGAAGTAATGAAACAAGTTCTTAAGCTCTATAAACAAGTACGTAACTTCTTACATTTACTAGGTTTACATAATCTCTTTATTTCATTTTTTCGGGGAACTCGTACGAAGAAATTGTTCCACAAGGCAGTAAATTTGCCATTGTAATAAGTAACTTCTCGACTCATACAATTAGATATGCGTTATTGGGGAAACTTGTAGAATTCGCTGAAACAAAATAAATTTGCATATGTCCATGGAAACTTAAAATATTCACTGACATTCCGTTATTCCAGTATTTATTCTATTATTAACTAATAAACATAACTATTGATGTATGAATGTAAAGTTTCAGAAAATGTCCTTTAAATGTGCGTATTTTGTTTTTGTATTCTACGATATGAAATTCTGTTCAATGTTTTTGCAATGAAAATAAACGAAGCATCATTTTGTTTTGTTTGGTGGAAGGAAATGTTTTTCAAGATAATTAAAATGAACTATGTTAAAAAATAATTCTTTGTATTGTAACGAGGTATATTTTTTTTTCTTGTTTTCTTTATGCCTTATTACGAAAAACGTTGGGCGCCAATTTTGTGACGGTCCGGTGGAGGAACTGGAGAAAAGTTCCCCAAGGTGGAGGGCAACCCGGGAAAGCAGCCCTCCACGTACCGACGCTCACACCCACGAACGATTTCTTCAACAGGGCGCCAGTGTAAATGCACGCATCGGGAGGAATCGCCCTTCCGGCTGTTCGATCGGGAGCGGAAGTCAGAGAGAGTCAGTGTAAGTAGATGACCCGCGGGTATGTATCCAACGAAAAACTTTAATTAGACCCAAAATAGGCCACTCAAACAGAACAGAAATGAGCCCCACGCGGTACAAAGTAAGGCTGGGGAAAAGGTCGCTCAGGGAGAGGTTCCCTCGCGACTGGGAACGGCGACTCCTCTTCTATTGGTGAAGGGTGGAGAGGGTGGGGGGACGCATTAAAAAGAAGAGCAAAAAAAACCAGAATAATAATAAGAAAAAAAACGACACAAAAAAACGAATAAAATAAAAAAAACTCTCTCGCATCCATGCTCCAGGCACAAAACGAGGCACAGAGAAAACAAGAGAAAAAAATATGCCTCGTTACAGTATTTATCTAAATATAGCAACATGTAAAATATTAGATAACGATACTGATTTTCTGTATTTATTTTTCTGTAGCGGCTGGCTTCGTGATTTTTAAGCGATCATTGTAAGTGCAAACGGCTAGCACGGTTTATGACATGGACGACAGCGGAACTGTTTTTGAGAAAGCCGTTTTAGAATTTTTAGTGAAAGCGTGACCGTACTTAGAATTTTGCCAACGGTCTCAACAGTAAAACGCTTACGTGTCATAAACCCTGGGCCCGGGGAAATTCCGCTGCGTTGCCACCTTTGCCAGCAAACGCACCCCCGTCAAATCGTACCCCGCTTCAAGGAAGCGTGCTTCGGGCATAAGAGGGAGGTCGTACGATTTGGCGGGATTTAGGTTTCTTTAATTGGTTAACCCCACCTAGTCGGGGGTTGGCCTAAGAAAAAGCGTAGGTTTCAAAACGAAGAAACTCAAGCGCAAAAATGGATAGTTCGCATAGTTCATAGTCAGAGTTCTGTAATAGCTTAGTCTTGCAAATTTCGAAGAGAAATAAGATATACGCTCCATAAAATAAAGTTTAACAGAAAAACGCAAATACAACTGTGATTATTAATTCAGACACGCAACCCACTACTAAAAAAGAAAGATTCGCTCCGTGTTGCATAAAAGACTTGGACATATTTATTTCACTTACCAACTCCTAAATTTCTATCATACTAAACTCATCATTCCGAATTATAAAGTGTGAAGCAAAATGGTTGTTTTCAAAAAAGTAATAGAAATATGTTCGCTATACTGATTTAAAATGGACGTGACTGTAAGCGGTGGCAAAATTCAAATATTTACACAATAAAATAACAAAACAAATTTTCTTATTTTGAAACTTATTCTGCTATACTATTAATTTTTTTAGTTTATTTTAATACATTAACAGATTATTATGACTTAAATTCAGCTATTATAAATAAAATTAAAGTCCTTAAAGTTTTGACTCGCTCATAAACGCCCAGGCTAAACCCTTAGACCTAGAAAGCTGAAATTTTGTATAGAGATTTCCTTTATGATGTATACAAGAAAGAAAGGATAATGTGAAATTCAATTCCTATGGAAAAGAGGTTGCAACTTTTGTGTGGGGAATATTTTATTTGTGGTCAGATGTGCTTAAAACTTAATTTAATTGATACAATTAATCAGACATCTATTTCGGCATTTTAAAAAATTAAACCTCTGAAAGGATGAAAAGGGTTGTAACATTTGTATGGGACATATTTTATTCGGGATCGAATTAATTTCATACTTAGTCAGGTTAATACAATTCATTAATTTTTTTATTTATTAATATTAATAATTTCTAATTAATAAATTAAATTATTTATTCATCAATTTTTTGTGAGCGAAGCCGCGGGCAAAAGCTAGTGTTTAATAAAAGTAGAAGTTACGTGTTGGTTCAAGAAAAAATATTTAAATGCGTACTTGAAAATTGTTGAGACTTGCGTCGCGCTTTATATTATTCGAGCCATTTATATTCTATTGTTTTTGTACGAAATACATGTAATATTCGAGTTGGCAGCAGTGGGAGACAAAAGAATAAACGGAGAGAGTCTTTATCGTGGCGTGGCGCGTGGTGCGATGCACACGTGCATTTTGTAATTCGTTAATATTAAAAATACATTACAAGTGAAAGATACCTATATTACTAATTAAAACTCAACAATAAAAATAATATTTGCATTTCAGTCGAAATGCTAATGTTGAATATAATCGTTATTATTGACCCTCTTGTTCCTATTTCGGTATTTCTTATGTCAAAGGACCGAGATGTAATCAAAATGTTGTTTGCTGGCGAAAAAAATTTATTTATTAAAGAAATTTTAAATGTTAATAAACAAAATAATTTCCATCATTCTTTAACGCTTTTTGCAGCGTAAAGGCAATTGTTCGATTCCCTTCTTAAAAAAAGTCCTTCGATTTTTCATTGGAAAACTTTGAAGTTCTGGAAAAAATTTTGAATACTTTTGGGTAATCCTAATATTTTTTATAATTTATACCAAAACATACCAAATTTTAGTGATACATATTAAACACATATAATATGTACATATTAAATGAATAAAATCATTTATTTCACTATCTTACTATACAAATCACACAGATTTAGATTTCATCGTCATTTGAGATCATTATTGCCCTCTTTTTTTGGCAACTAATCAAAAACGTGAGTACGGCTTTCTATCATGTCTTTGAAGATCACTAATGGTAAAAACGAATTTTAGATAACGTATTTTAAATCGGACATGCTTTTCCATGAAGTGGCGGGTTTATCTCATACTTTGTCTATGTTCATGTTCAGATCATTTCACTACGTCTATGGTTTAAACCTTTACTACGGTATTAACCATACGTCGGTTCGTTAGTATTTCCGCAACAGTTTCCGAAGATCGCCGTATTGGCTACGTGTCGCATCGGTTTAACCTTGCATTTACAGGTTCTTGAAGACAAATAGTATATAATTTTAACAAACATTGGTAAAAAATTAATATACTCAATGTTGTCAGCAAGTTTCTGTTTAACTTATGATGCTTAATTTAATTGCTTCCGGTATATTTTATTACTTTGTTTACTAGTGTTTATATGAGGTTTCTATACATATTTTATAACAAATAATTATTATATCTTTGAGAAAGAATATTAGTTTCGTATTCTTTCGCTTATCAGTGAACACTGATAACTTAAACAAATCACTGTTTATAAGTTTAAATATCTAAATTTTGTACGTATGGTCTTTAGAATATTTCTTTCTATTTAATGAATGTTATTTATCCTTAAAGTATTTAACTCTTTATTCAATACCTTGTATATTCTTCGGCTCCTATTAATTAACAGAATATTATAACTTAAATGTAATTAATAGAAAATATAAATCATTTAAATACATTAAACTGTCAAAGTAATTAATAATAATAACACCACCAGTACATTGGTTATTATTTGAGTTCAATTTACTGTTAAATCACCATTTCCTGTTTTCGAGATACACATAAGTATACATTTCCTAATCTTTTAATACAAAGCGGTTTTTTCAAGTGTTTAATCAAACAATTATTATCTCCCGAACGATACTTCAAGAAAAATTGATTTGTAATTGTAGTCTAACGTAATAGTTAGAGGTTTTTAACAAATGGAACACAATAACATTCAATATTATTCATTGTCATGTTTTTTCTAATAATTTGACTTTTTTAACATGATATCTATAGATTTATAACCTTGATAAAGTTTCCTATTGTCGATCCTACTTGTCGATAAGAAATGATTGGTAAACACACCCTAAATTTCACATTAGCTATGTTTAACCTAAGTACACGTCTGAGTACTTGGAAATGTGTTCGAAATATAAGATAAGAATAGGAACGAATAATGAATTATGAATTAATAACGATGACTCTAAAAAATTATATTTACAACAATCTCATCATAAGCTATGAATTTTTACAAAGAATATTAGTGAAAATGGAAGTACAATAATAGAATCAAAGAATATACCAAAGTATTATTCAAATACAATAGTATTTATATATGTAATCATTTATCTTCAGCAAATTCATAAAAAATCTAAAAAAAAAACATAAAAATATAAAAAAATTTTTGACAAATGAAAAACAAGAATATTAAAACTATAAAATAATTCCTCAAGAACAGCGCATTAATGTTCCACTAAATATTAACACAATAAATATTATAAAAATATCACTATACATAATAGTTGAGATTTTATAATATAAGAAATTTATTTATTTTATAATACAAGAAAATTATGAAAAGAAAATTACCTTCATTATTTTTACTGCAGAGTATTTAAGTAACTGTTTCATTTTTATGATGCCTCGAAATTACTAATTACGGAAAATTATGCAAATCGAAGACTAACTAATTATGGAAACTGTAAAATACTGATAGGGAAGTATTTATGTTAGAATTAAATGTGAAATTCGAGATCAAAATTAAGCATCAAACACGCTTCGTTTTTAACTACTAAAAGGAAAAGCAGTTTGCGCCCTCTTTTAATGGTCAACATCATGGAGCGTAAATCGATCAATACGCTTCTCGACGCAGTGCCGGCAGGCATTTATTTAATTGGCCACGTTAAAAAAAATAAGAAAATATAGTAGAAGGAATGTAAGGATTGTAATCTAATTGTGGATTTGTGATGTTACTTGATCTTCGTGCATAAAATCATACGTGCCTATAATTTCTGTACTAAAAACGCTGAAAAATGCTTCAAATAAGAGTTGCACATAATCTAGGATGACAGATTATTTATTTGATCTCACGATGACCTTGAAAAGCTCTACGAAGGCCATGTTTTAATTTTTCACTGGGACAGCACATCTTTCTTTAGGTGAATAGATCTTTGGATCAGTCTGTGTAAAAAAGAAGGGGTATAGCTCCAAAAAGCATAAACTTCCGATTGCGCTGAAACTATAACTAAAGCTCACCCTTGATTAGGGAAGAAATTTCATAAAAGGAGTTTTGGCAACAAAGCCTCGTTTGCTTCCCATACCCCTCCAGAGCTTTTTACAGTTAGGACTAAATATATCTGAAAATATTGATTTCAGAGAAAAAAATTTGAATCAAGAAATGAAGTTCATAATAAGCTCTACAAAGAAGGTTATATACATATTTTACGCAAACCTATTGTTTTGACTGTTATGACCTAACATAGTTCTGTGATTATTAACTTGATTTCTGCCCAGGGCACTTCTATTGGTGGGGCGAGTACGAGAGGGGGTAGGGGCGGCCATGCACTTGACAGTGTAGGTGCGTATTTGTTCTTTACAGGCATCATCTATACCTATTTTTTATGATAATTTCCCGAGCTACATAATGAAAACTTTCAAAATTTTTAAGAAAAAAAAATACTTTTTTTCTTCATGATAGCCAAAATAATAGAATTACACAAGAAATGTATATAACATTTTTTGCAGAAATTTTAAGAGCATCTTTTTTGAAATTTTTTACTCTAAAATAAGAAAAATAAAAACTGTCAAAAGCGCGCTTTGAGATGGCCTATGGGGCAAACGAGGCTTTGCCACTAAAAATTCTTTCAGGGATTTTTTTGAAAGATGGACTTTCAACGTGATCAATGGTTTACATTTTTTAGAACTTTATCCGAAAAATTGAAAAATACCATAAATGATTAATTCCTCTGATATATTCTAAAATACTTTCACGCAAAATGTTTCAAAGAATTGATCTAGGTGAAAGAAAATTTAAACTTAATTTTCGCGAACTTTTAAAGAGAACCGCAACATTTAGTGTAGACATGGCGATGTTATGCAACTTTTATTTGGAACATTTTTATACATTTTTGATATATCAATACCTGATCACGTACGTAAAGTTAAAACGAACATAGTACATACGAGGTGTGACCCAAAAGAAACGAGACTCGGTGTGTATATGGAAAAAACAATGGAATTGGCAGCAATTGTTTTTGTGGCATCATCCCATATACCTCCTCTATCCATGTTGCAAATTTCGATTGAATCGGCCATACCATTTGGAAGTATTGCGTTATTTAGTGAACACGTGCAACTGCATTCTGCCGGAAAAATGTCTAACGTAAAAACCGAACAGCGAATAAACATCAAGTTTCTTGTAAAATTTGTTGAAATATGTTGTAACATGTGATGAGACATGGATTTTTATCTATGACCCACAAAGTAAGCGCTAGTCGATGCAGTGGAAATCTTCAGGATCCCCAAAACCCAAAAAAGCACGCATGTCAAAATCAAAATTCGACATTAATGGAATTGCAATGATTGAGTGGTTTCCCAGTGATCAGACTGTTAACCAACACTATTACATTAAAGTACTAAAAAGATTTAATGAAAAAATTATGGAAAAAAGGCCACAGTTGTGGAGCGATGGATGGCTGTTGCAGCAGGTCGATGCATCCGCTCACACGGCACTGTCTGTCAAGCAGTTTCTGACCAGCAAAAATATTACTGTGATGGGGCACCCTCCTTATTCACCTGATTTGGATCCATGCGACTTTTTTTTATTTCCTAAAGTTAAATTTTGCTTAAAAATGGAGAATCTTCCGAAAGGACTTCCAAAAACTTGATGCTGAAGGGGACTACTTTGAAGGTGATAATATCACAGAGAACTGATTCTACAGGTACAATGACTTATTGGACCAGTCTCGTTACTTTTGGGTCACACCTCGTATATTGTACATCGATGCTCATCAGATAAAATGATCTTATTATTATAAAAAATGTGTAACTTCGGTTTAACTTTTTAACGGCTTAATGAACTGAGAAATTCAACCTTATATTATGATCTCTTATTTCAGTTAATATGCGTGATATTAAAACTTTGATATATGTAGCAAAAAAATTAATACATTGATTGTCACATTAAAACAGTTGAAAATTTGGTTAGGTAGTATTTTTATTCTTTGCAAACTGTACCAAATATTTTTACAATATTTTGCTGTAGTTATTATTTGTAGTTCATGTAGGTAGATACATTTAATTAGATAAATGGATAAACTTTTAATAATGTACTCTTAATAATCTTGACGCAGCAGTCAAAGTAATTATCAAATGAAGATAGTATGATACGGAGAAATAGTTATTAAGAGTATTTCTACATTTACAAAGAGAAATTAAAAAAAAATTTGTTTGTGATTTTTGGTATTAAAAATCATTTTCTTATATGAAAGAATATGATTGTAATGGGTCAATTCTTCCAGATAAATATAAAGAAAATGCGTATTTACTGCACTATATTTCATACTGCAATATATTTTATGCGAAACAGAATTTCTAACGTTGATGTTAAGAAGTGATCAATTTGCCGTGAAATTATTAACGTTGTTGGTATGTAACATTTGCATGATTTAAGTAACTTTGAACACTGATTATAAATAACTGAAAGCAAATATAAAACATTGAGATTTCCATATTATAGTACAACTAGTTTATATTGTATACTCTGTATTTGCATGTAGGCAAATTAGTTTTGCATATAATTTAAATATCAACATTTCTCTACGTATAATGAGTGATTCATTTTAAAGTTCAAGCGCAACTATTTCCCAAATTATTGCTTGATGAAATATTACAAACAGATTTGGGCATTATTCAGAATTATTCGAAAAATAAGTGTCGTGATAATATATTATCTTATCTGAATGTACGTCATCTGAACGTGACGTACAACCACGTGTTTGTTTATTTGAACAAATAAATGTCTCCTCTACAGATTATTCCGTTTTTTGGATTGAACATAAAATGAATTTCCATTTTGTTTTTTATTTGATCAAATACTTATTTAAGTATCTTCTCTGTTATTAACCGACTTCGAAAAAGGAGGAGGTTACTCAATTCGATCAGTATTTTTTTTTTTTTTCTATGTATGTTCACTGATTACGCCTAGCTGGGTGGACCAATCGGAACGAAACCTTTTGCATCTGGTAGGTTCTGACTCCCCATTGGTACCATTATCAAAAAATTTTTCATTTTTTAATTGCAAAGTATTGTTATTGCAAAACAACCGGCAACTTTTGGAATAAACTTTTCCCGATTTTAGTGCGCTTTTAATATCTTATCACGGGCATGATTCTGAACAATTTTGTTCATATACAAATTTCACGGAAAGCTTTAGTTTTCGAGATATTAGCGAAAAATTGTTATTAACTTTTGAAATCAACTTTGGACGATTTTAATGTCCTTTGATATGTTGTCAGGGGCATGGTTCTGGACAACCTTCTCCTTATGCATAATTGACGGTGTTACGTGCGGGAAGCGCGCGTATAAAGCCTCGAAGATTTGTTTGCCCTAACTATATTAATTGTTAACGGGACTTAATGTTTTGTGGATCCGGAGATACGCTAGTCCCATACGGGCCCTTTCACAAGATCGCAATGATTATAGGATATGACGGAGGCAATAAGAGAAATGTAATTCAAAATAATTAAAAGATACAAAAGATTATATTTTATAAAATATGAAGAGATTAGAATGGTAGCGTATATAATATAATGTGAATCACAATGAACTGAACAAAAATATTGTAAATATCCGAGACGCGCAATTCGTAGATTCGAAGGAGAAACAATTACTCAAATACAAAATAATTTTATAATCCAGTGAGGGAAATCCCAAAGTTAAATAATTAACTACTGATTTACTTGCCGAAAAATTCATAAAATAGCTGGAAGAATAAAGGAAACAACTCACCAAAATATGTGTACTTGAATGAATTTAGAATTAACAACCTCTTGCAAAACGTGAAATGCCAATTACGCCTGGTTCCTGGGAAGAACACACACACATGAAAGCGCTCCACCAATGATAATTTTGAACTGACCAATTGTGAAATTCAATTAAACTATAAAATAAAATTATAATTTAAAAATTAAAAAGAATAAAATTGAATATAATTAAATAGAAAAATAGAATAATTAATTGAATTGAAAATTTAATGTGATTATTAACGTGATTATTTAACGCGAAAGTTTTACGTGAAGATAGAGTCTTTGTCTGAATTTTGCACTTTAACAAATTCAAGAACAAACTCGTCTCTAAGCCACTTCACGGACCCTCGACACGCACCTCGCGATTATACACCGAAGAGTGTCGCAACTTGCACCTCCCGGAGAAGACCAGAGTGGGCCTAGTCCGAAATTGTTTATGTTGCAGTGATATGCGCCTAACGAATTAGGCTGCGAGGCTAATGCATAAGAGACCGTGATTCGTTAATTAGGCGGTGATGGTGGGTGCATGTGTTCCTCCCTTGTCCAGCTCTTATCTTCCTCTCTTTCTATATACACTGGTGGCCAAAATTAACGCACCACTTTCTTTACACCGTCGTCATTTCCACTGTGTAGGAGGTAGGACTTTGAAATGTTGAGGATAGGTGGGCCCATGGGTTGTCTCAATACTCCACGAGTGCCATTCCTACCTGCCACCCCTTCCGGGATCGGCTACCCCTTGAATACTACAGGGTCAAGAAAGTGACAAAAAAGGTTCTAAATTCGACCGAAAAAAAGAAAAAATTCAAAATTTTTGTCAAGGATGAGGCTCTTTATGTTACGGCCTTTCCGAAAATGCCCAGCTCAACCCCCTCCAACACCCCCAACCCCCTCCATAATTTTCTACCCTTTCCAAAAGGGTGGTTATTTCGATTTCGCTGAAACTTTTGCCGGAGCTTCGTCTCGATCCCTGTTACACGTGGTAAAATTTTGGTCGCATTTGCACCAACCCCTTGGGCGCTACGCGCTGTCAAAGAACAACCCCTTACTGTTTTTTCATCTTTTCCACAGTTAAAAACCAATTTTGGACCTGCAATTCACGGAGAAACTTGTTTTCGTCACGACAGTATCGTGTTTGTTGATGGTTGGGCCCTAGCGTGAAACCAACCCCCGTTGTGGAGGTTGGTACCCCCAACCCTTTCAATCCGGCCCCGGGGGTGGGTGAGTAAATTGAGTGCATGCTATCGATTGAGGGACCATTGAAGCATTTCTGTACAAATTTTCAAGTCGATTGCTTGAACCGTTTTCGCGGAATAAACAAAAAAGTGGAAATTTTGCGATTTACAACCCCCAAGTTCACCTCACAATCCCTACTGATTGGAGGGGGTTGGCGTGCCGCGGACCGGCTTCTCATGAAGCTTGAACCCTCCTTTTCTCGGTCTCAGAAGATGGAATTGCTCACACGACATGCACAGCCTCCAGCGATGCCGCCAAAATACCCTGTCATCGTCGTGTCGGCCAAAGCGAGCACCGCGGCCTCCAAGCGGCGAGTATGTGAACCAAAAGCGATCCGAACGATATGGACTTTCAGCCACCCAAAAAGACTCAACGAAAAATCACAGATTTCACACGCCAACAATTAACAGACAATTTTTTAAACTCGTTTCTTTCACATTTCCAGCAGTCTTACTGATTTCTTTTTCAAAGCAAAAGCCAAAAGCAAAATTGTAACAAAAAAATTGGCAACTCTCAACGCAGGAAAAAAATGAAATCAAAAATGGCGAGAAAAAATTAAATTTTAATGAAATAAAAACAATACAATGTATAAACAATAAAATTAATGAACAATAGAATTAATGAACAATAAAATTAATGAACAATAAAATTAACGAACAATAAAATTAATGAACAATAGAATTAATGAACAATAAAATTAAGACTGCTGGAAATGTGAAAGAAACGAGTTTAAAAAATTGTCTGTTAATTGTTGGCGTGTGAAATCTGTGATTTTTCGTTGAGTCTTTTTGGGTGGCTGAAAGTCCATATCGTTCGGATCGCTTTTGGTTCACATACTCGCCGCTTGGAGGCCGCGGTGCTCGCTTTGGCCGACACGACGATGACAGGGTATTTTGGCGGCATCGCTGGAGGCTGTGCATGTCGTGTGAGCAATTCCATCTTCTGAGACCGAGAAAAGGAGGGTTCAAGCTTCATGAGAAGCCGGTCCGCGGCACGCCAACCCCCTCCAATCAGTAGGGATTGTGAGGTGAACTTGGGGGTTGTAAATCGCAAAATTTCCACTTTTTTGTTTATTCCGCGAAAACGGTTCAAGCAATCGACTTGAAAATTTGTACAGAAATGCTTCAATGGTCCCTCAATCGATAGCATGCACTCAATTTACTCACCCACCCCCGGGGCCGGATTGAAAGGGTTGGGGGTACCAACCTCCACAACGGGGGTTGGTTTCACGCTAGGGCCCAACCATCAACAAACACGATACTGTCGTGACGAAAACAAGTTTCTCCGTGAATTGCAGGTCCAAAATTGGTTTTTAACTGTGGAAAAGATGAAAAAACAGTAAGGGGTTGTTCTTTGACAGCGCGTAGCGCCCAAGGGGTTGGTGCAAATGCGACCAAAATTTTACCACGTGTAACAGGGATCGAGACGAAGCTCCGGCAAAAGTTTCAGCGAAATCGAAATAACCACCCTTTTGGAAAGGGTAGAAAATTATGGAGGGGGTTGGGGGTGTTGGAGGGGGTTGAGCTGGGCATTTTCGGAAAGGCCGTAACATAAAGAGCCTCATCCTTGACAAAAATTTTGAATTTTTTCTTTTTTTCGGTCGAATTTAGAACCTTTTTTGTCACTTTCTTGACCCTGTAGTATTCAAGGGGTAGCCGATCCCGGAAGGGGTGGCAGGTAGGAATGGCACTCGTGGAGTATTGAGACAACCCATGGGCCCACCTATCCTCAACATTTCAAAGTCCTACCTCCTACACAGTGGAAATGACGACGGTGTAAAGAAAGTGGTGCGTTAATTTTGGCCACCAGTGTAGTTCTTTCCTTTACTCTTGAGCTATGGATTGTTAATTAGCTATTGAATAATTTTACATGCATAACCAATACAATATAAAATGTTAATCTGTATACATTATAAAATTTAGAATGAAACATTATCTATTTCGTTTTACAATTATTAAAGTTAAATCGCGCTCGGTACTGTAACTATTGTGGAACTGATTGACGTGTGCGTATTAATAATAACGGTATAAAGAAATACTATGGGTAATTTATATAATTTTGTAGTGTTGCAAAGACTATTTCTATTACAATTTTATATTGCGTCGTGGGCCCTTGAGGAACATTCCAGAACGCTTGGCGTTATCGGACCACACGAGTGTGACTTCTGTTTATATTCGGCGGTTCGGAGAAATGAAATGATCTAAGATTTTGGCCGTGGGACCACGTTGATTTCAAGGAAGGAATGTGTTATATTAACAATCATAGTTTAGTCGCCAAAAGATAATCTATCTAATAAACATTGAAAGACCGTTACTGCGTTCGATCAGGGTGTTCCCAGAATGCAATACGCATTATCGATACACATCCGGTCGGTCAGAACTACAAAGGAAATTTTGAAAAAGATTCCTGTTCGGAACGTAACAGTCCTCCCTCCTTAGAATCATCGTCGTCCCCGACGATACGTATCTGCGGTAACTATGGTAATTGTGATAAAGTATTCCAAAATTTTCCTGTGTCCAAAGCATGTTCTGCATCTTCCTTGGTATGAAATGTGACAAAATCTGGTTGCCTGTTGGTTTCCGGAATATTACAACGTGTTCTGCTGCATATGGGGTAAATACGGCCATGAGTTTGTTCTTCCTCGTGTCTGGTGCCAGTCGACTAACAAAGAGGCGATGACCTTCGTTATCAATTTTGTTAATACTGTATGTAGCCATGATTAGCCTATAACTTAAGCAATTAAGTAAGTAAAACAAAATAAATATATCGATCAGTCAAAAGAGAACTGCAATAATGGAGATGATAATCTATCAAACAAATATTTGTGATTAATTTTGAACCAATAAGTCTAAATATTGTGTGTATATATAGGTATATAGTGTATATATGTTGTTAGTTTATAATAATTCGTGGTGTATGTGACGTCGGTTGTACGGAAACAGTGGAGAGTTCCTCAAGTGGAATTGTAGTTTCTTCATTAGATTTAGATGATGATTGTTTCTTCTTTCTGCATAATTGTAGTATGCAAGATAATGGTTTGGTTGGACTCCAGAAATAAACGGTTATTAACCCCAGAACTACTAGTGCCTGAGTTACTAGAGTTCCATAAGTCAATCCAAAATGATATCTTCGATCGCGATGATGCGTCTCCAAATTTTCCAGTTTTGTCTCTATTTCGTATAAGGATTCCATTGTGTTTCCGATGGCTGATTTTGTAAGACTTGGTTCAAATTCGTCAATAGACTTGATGAAATGATACTGTTCTAATTTAGGTGAAATCTCACTAATGTTTAAAAGCAAATTTGGGTTGTAGTAAAATTCTTCTGCACTATTGAAAGTTTGAATTCCAATCAGAGTAGTAGACCTAGTTTTAGCTATACAGTCTGGGTCTATTTCCACTATTCCTGTTCCTTGGATGGTGATTAATGTGTTCTTATGATGTTCACACAAAAATTGTAAAGATTCTGTTCTGTAATTGAGTATAACCATCCTCCTGTGCGTTTTAATCGGAGTCAATAGTACTCTGCGTCGTCCGTATTTAATGTGCCAAACAGTGTGCGACTGACTGATCCAACAAATTCGAAAGGAGCATTACGACGAGTTAGGGTTTTCGGTAGATCATCTTCCTCCGTTCCTCCCGTATTGGATTCCAAGCTAATTCCTTAATTTCTGCATGTATCTTCAGTGCTTCTTCGATTTTCGTATTGAGGTAATGTATACGCAAAACAGAACTACATTTTAATTTAATCGGGAACTTTAAACATCGCTTGTAAATGAGATTTAGGTTTGTGTATTCCTCCGGAAATTCATGTTCTAGTCTATTTATGTCTATCGCTACTATTACACGCCAATCAGCCCTTTGAAAACGTATATTATGGAGCCTTTCGTAGTATAATCCAGGATTAGCGTCGATGCGTGTCAATCGGTATGGTTCTTGAGCTCGGGTGATTAATATAAAGAATACCAATGCCAACCATGTGTATGCCATTCTTCCCTCCTAATTTACAACAATTTTAGTTTATCAACATGTTTTGTGACCTGCTTTCCATTAACTTCCAGGATAACATTATTCTTTTCTAAAATTCCAACCATTTTATATGGTCCATGATAACGCCTACTAAATTTACTTTTTCGTGCTTCGTTAATGACGTATGCCATGTCCCCTATCTTACCATTAAATGGTCGCGATTTTGAATCATAATAAGTTTTAGATCTTTGCTTTGCTTCGATTAAATTTTTCCCTGCTATTGTTTGCATTTCTGAAAGACGAGTTATTAGATCATGTAAATACGAATTATACGTGGGTAGTTTATCGTCTATTGTAAATGAAGTCGGACACCGTGCAACTTTTCCAAATACCAACTCAAATGGTGTAAAATTTGTAGCTTCGTGTACTGATGTGTTGTAAGAAAACATTGCAAAAGGAACTAATCGATCCCAATCGTCAAAATTATTTATGTAATGACTAATGTATTCCGTTAAAACAATGTGACTTCTTTCTAACGCGCCATTCGTTTGTGGTCGGTATCCAGATGTAGTTACATGTTGAATTTTGAAAGTCTTAGTTAAGTAATAAATGATTTTATTGAGAAAACTCGTTCCTCTATCGGTCAAAATTGCTTTGGGTGTACCATAGTGTAATATTAGATTTGTTACTAAAGCATGAGCTATTGTTTCAGCTTTTATGTCAGGTATGGGAACTGCTATGCAATATTTTGTTAAATTATCCTGTATTGTCAGAATGTGTCTATTTCCATTAGGAGTGACAGGTAAGGGTCCTACTGTGTCTACTGATACCTTTTCGAATGATTCCAGAGGTGTGTCAGTTATTATCATTGGTTCTCGAGTTTTCGCTCGGACTAATTTTTGATTTTGACAACTATTACAAGTGCGAATAAAATTTTGAACATCATTACGTAAATTAGGCCAATAAAATCTTTCACGAATTCTACGATATGTTTTAGTAACTCCCTTGTGTCCACCAATTAAACTTCCATGCAATTCTGAAATTATTTTCAGACGAAGTTCTTCGGGTGGTACTTGAACATTACCATAACAAAGTGTTATTTTTATATTACTGTCTTCAAAAGTATTCACTAACATATTCGCTAGTGTACTCTGACGTAATGTATCAGTAAAATCGCCAATTTGTGATATTCTAAAAGTATTGATATTTAAACTTAAAAGAATTTGTTTCAAATTTTGTAAGCCAATGTTTAAAATTTCTGTAGATAATTCATCAAAACAGTTCTTTTTAATAACTACACTGAAAACTTTATATTTTCCGCGTTTTGTGATTAATACTTGTCCTAACTTCGGTTTAGAATTCCGAAAATTTTCTGTATTTATGATACCTAAATCAGAGAGTAATTTACTTATAGGAGTAATTAATCGACAATCTGAAGAGATAAAATGAACATAATGTGAATGTCTGTATGTTAAATTTTCTCGAGAATAAGTTACTATCTTTTGAGTTTCGGAAGGTGAATCTAACGGTAAATTTTCGGTAATTTGAATTCCTGAAAAATCTGGATTATGTGTAAAATTAGATTTTGATTTTGACACAGTAGCATTCTTTCCTCCCTCCTTAGATTTCAATTTGGCTTTTGTTTTGGAAATGGGAGTGGATAATGCTAAAGGATCTGATGTAGGAAACTGTAACTGTTCTAAATGTTCTTGTAAATCTTCATCACTTAAGTCTGAGTCAGAGTCTACGTCTGCTAGAATTTGTGTCTGTTGTAATGTAGTGTCTTCGTCAGATGTAATGTCAGAAAATTCTTTATTGCTTTGATTCAAATTTCGTATAGTCTCGTCATCGCTGTCACTACTGTAAGCTTCTGGCAATTCAATCATTGCACTCTCACCTGATTGAACTATCCCTGAACCCTGCTCGATTTCGTCCAACACAGGAGACGCAGTTTCCTTCTCTGGAACTGTAGGAATACCCAGCATTCGTGGTTCTGAATGAAATTCCAAATTAGGTAACACACTCCTGCGACGACAAAACTTTGGAGCATCGGATAATTCATCATCTGAACTATCGTCGGAAGATTCAGAAATGCGCTCAGGCTGGAGCACTGCAGGTTTAGATTTTGATCTAGTCCTAGTAGCTATTGCTTCTGTATCAAGAGTCGTCTGAATTTTATTTCGCTTGCTTTTCGAACCTAATGGTCTACCTCTTTTCCGTTTTTCAGTCGTATCAGTCTGTATTGCAGGTTGTAATGGAGTTTTAGAAGATTCGGGACCAGAAATTGGAAGTAAATTTCGTGTTTTAGTATTCAATTCTGAATTGTCCTGTTCGTCAGATGAAGATAAGGAAAATTCATCGGAAGATATTATTTCATGTGCGATAACCGGATTACGCGATAGAGCATCTGCATTAGTATTTAATTTACCAGATTTATGAACAAAATCGTAATCGTAGTCTCGTAATTTTAATCTCCAACGAATCAATCTCTGTCCTGGATCTTTTATTGAATTTATCCAACGTAACGGTTCATGATCGCTAACTAATGTAAATTTTCGTCCGTACAAGTATGGTCGAAAGTGCAAAATTGCATATAAAACTGCTAAACATTCTTTTTCGGTAGTAAAATAATTTTGTTCTGGTTTTGTTAAAGTTCTGGATAAGTATGCTACTGGTAAATCATGACCATTAAATTCTTGACTTAATATTGCACCTATTGCATAATCTGATGCATCTGTTGTTAATGTAAAAGGTTTATCAAAATTTGGATACTGTAAAATAGGACTTCTGCATAATGCTTTACGTAATTCCAAGAAACTCTGTCTTTGCTTTGTACCCCAAACGAATTTTGCGTTTTTCTTTAATAATTCTGTCAGTGGTTTGGCCTTTTCTGCGAAATTTTTAATAAAACGTCTATAATATCCTGCTAAACCTAAAAATTGTCTAACATTTTTCGGATTCTTTGGTCGAGGAAAATTTTTCACTGCTATTATTTTCTTTGGATCGGGTTTCACCCCGTTTTTACTAACTACATGTCCTAAATATGCTACTTCTGTTTTTAGAAATTCACATTTATCCGGTTGCAAAGTTAATCCTGCGTCAGCTAACCTCATAAATAGTCTATGAATTTTCTTTTTATGTTCTTCTAAATTTTTGGCATATACTATTATGTCGTCAAGGTATACGAAAACTTCGACACCCTGTAGGCCACGTAACACTAAATTCATTAGTCTTTGGAAAGTTGCTGGTGCATTTTTAAGACCTTCAGGCATTCGAACGTATTCGTAATGACCTGTGGGTGTGGTAAAAGCTGTTTTATGGGCATCTTTCGGATCCATTTCTACTTGTTGAAAACCACTAGTTAAATCAAAGGTTGAAAAATACTGAGCTTCACCAATATGATCCAATATTTCAGCAATATTTGGTAACGGATATGCATCGCCAATTGTTTTCTCATTTAATTTTCGAAAATCTATTACCATTCGCCACCTTGGATTGCCTTTAGAATCAGGCTTCTTTGGAACAATCCAAAGCGGTGAATTATATGGTGAATTTGATGGTTTAATTATTCCGTCAGATAATTTATTTAAAATCTGTCTCTCTATTTCCTGTCTATGAATCGGTGGAAATCTATATTGTCGCGTATTTATTGGAATATCGTCTACAGTCGGTATATGGTGCTTAATAAACGATGTTGCTTGCAATTTATCTCCAGGTAAATGAAATCTTTCAGGGAATTCTTCAATAAGACTTATTACGTGTTCTCGTTCTTCCGTATTTAAATGATCTAATCGTAGTCGTTTAACAATTTCTGAAACTCTATCTGAAGTATTTTCTAAATTTTTGTCTTCAGAGTCGGAATCGAAATATTCTTCTTCTGGAAAATTATGATATTCAAACGGAACTAACTCTTGGGCAGGTATTTCTACCTCTACATCTTTGTCTAAAGTATTGATAGCCAAGACATGACACACGCCACTGTCGTTTACAGAGACTGCAGCTTCGCCAATGTACAAGCCATCAATGTTGTCTATGAGTGGTAAATAACCTTCTTTTAGATTAGCGTTTATCACATCTATTGCTATAGGTTGTCGTGTTCTTGCTTTAATCAAAAGTACTCGCGGTTTTAAATTTCGACGTTCCACGTATTGTTGCATTGAATTTTCGTCTATGAATCTAATAGGTCTGATCGGATCACTTTGAGTAACTAATGTGTTATGCGCAAAAGAAATTTCAGCCTGTTCTTGTTTAAGATAGTCCTGTCCTAACAATCCATCATGTTTCAAAGGAAAAGTTGATTTTACAACATGAAATCTAACCGGTCTATTTTGCAAAGTCACGATTGTGCTACCTATTGTTTTTATCTTTTCCGTTGTTATACCACTAAGTATAGCCGAATCATCTATTGAAACTGTTGTGTCTTCGTGTAGTGAATTTAGTTTTATTATATTTATTTCCGCGCCTGTATCTACGAGAAAATTAGCTGAACCCGTCCGTAGCTCTTTCGCATGCATTTTTACTATTGGTGATTCGCGTTTCATCTCTACGGTAAAAGATGTTCGTTCTGTTCCAAAAATTTTACTGTCGGTTGACGCTGATTTTTCCCGAAGCTCGCCGTCGCGTCCACTCGACGAGCGTTTTGAGAGTTTAAAGAATCTGATCTATCTTGATTATTTTTGACTGGATGAGGAGAAGGTGATCGAGATTTTGGAGTAGATGGAGAATTTTGAGGCGGTATTTTGGTTGTAGAAGGAGAATGAGATGTAAATCTGGATTCTTGATGGTTATTGTGATCATGATAACGAGTTGAACAACAGGAAGAAACATTACAATGACAATGATGTTGTACTGGTTGGAAATTTTGAGAACAACAAAAATGATAATGTTGCATATGTCTGGGTGTACGATATGGACTTGGTGTTCTAGATCGATTTTCATCTTGTATCGGATAATTTGGAAATTCTCGGTGTTGATAAGATGAATATGGATTATGAGAATATTCGCGATAATTATTAGATCTGTAATTTTCACGTGGATGGTAGTCATATCGATATTCTGGATTAATAGAAGGCTTATTCTGTTCATAAGATGGTACAATTCCGGATTTCATCCTAGTTTCGACTTTAATTGCGACTTCTAATGCTTTTTCTAATGTGTTTGGATCTCGTGCGTCTACTGCTCTAGCTAATTCGTCTGGTAAACCTCTAATAAATGCATTAATAGCTGTTGCTTTTACAGGCTTTAAAATACTGTCCACGTCGTCAGCGTAACTGTCTTTCAATAAATTTTGAAACCCACTAATTAAAATTCTCAAACGATCGTAAAAAGCGTAAACAGATTCGTTTCTTTTCATCCGAATATTTGAAATCTCTTGCTGATAATGTTCGTAAGTTTTTCCCGGAGCAAACCGACGTTTTAAATGTTTAATTAATTCATTAATTGAGTCAAAGTGTAAATCGCAAATGCTATCTCTTGCTTCTCCGCGTAATTTTGTTAAAACTGCACGTATAAAAGGTCGTTCTGATTCTGGTGGAAGACAATATGCACTGTTTTGTATATCTATAAGAAAATCTTTAAGCGGTATATTATTTCCGTCGAAATATGGTATACTAGCAATGGCTTGTTGTATTGCAAAACCTTCAGCAAAAGTTGCAGTCATTTGTTCGGTACGAGAATGAGACTCTGCGCTCGAACCAGCGCTATGCAATGGTTGCGACATTTTGTGTTATATGTTAATAATTTTGAATATACACACAATAAAAGATATAAGTAAAATCGTAAGAATACAAGTGATAATGGCAATAAAATCCAATTGTAAGCGTTATCAAGGGAACCAAATTGTTTTTCCCTCCAATCTGTGTATTAACAAATAAAAAAAAATTGCGTTTCTCGAAATAACTTCAAAAATTTAATTTCTGGATTGCGATCCTATGAATACGAGTATCTCTAAACCTTTTGAAATTTCAATTGTAAGATTTTTAAATTTTAATTTTGAATAAAAGAAAGTAGAAATTTTGAAAAAGATATCACACCGTGCTTTTAAAATATCCCACCGAATTTAAGGTATCCCACCGAATTTAAGGAGTCCCACCGTGATTTTGAGGGATCCCACCGAATTTAAGGAATCCCACCGTGATTTTGAGGGATCCCACCGCTGCCACCAATTTTCTTCTAGGCTGTTACGTGCGGGAAGCGCGCGTATAAAGCCTCGAAGATTTGTTTGCCCTAACTATATTAATTGTTAACGGGACTTAATGTTTTGTGGATCCGGAGATACGCTAGTCCCATACGGGCCCTTTCACAAGATCGCAATGATTATAGGATATGACGGAGGCAATAAGAGAAATGTAATTCAAAATAATTAAAAGATACAAAAGATTATATTTTATAAAATATGAAGAGATTAGAATGGTAGCGTATATAATATAATGTGAATCACAATGAACTGAACAAAAATATTGTAAATATCCGAGACGCGCAATTCGTAGATTCGAAGGAGAAACAATTACTCAAATACAAAATAATTTTATAATCCAGTGAGGGAAATCCCAAAGTTAAATAATTAACTACTGATTTACTTGCCGAAAAATTCATAAAATAGCTGGAAGAATAAAGGAAACAACTCACCAAAATATGTGTACTTGAATGAATTTAGAATTAACAACCTCTTGCAAAACGTGAAATGCCAATTACGCCTGGTTCCTGGGAAGAACACACACACATGAAAGCGCTCCACCAATGATAATTTTGAACTGACCAATTGTGAAATTCAATTAAACTATAAAATAAAATTATAATTTAAAAATTAAAAAGAATAAAATTGAATATAATTAAATAGAAAAATAGAATAATTAATTGAATTGAAAATTTAATGTGATTATTAACGTGATTATTTAACGCGAAAGTTTTACGTGAAGATAGAGTCTTTGTCTGAATTTTGCACTTTAACAAATTCAAGAACAAACTCGTCTCTAAGCCACTTCACGGACCCTCGACACGCACCTCGCGATTATACACCGAAGAGTGTCGCAACTTGCACCTCCCGGAGAAGACCAGAGTGGGCCTAGTCCGAAATTGTTTATGTTGCAGTGATATGCGCCTAACGAATTAGGCTGCGAGGCTAATGCATAAGAGACCGTGATTCGTTAATTAGGCGGTGATGGTGGGTGCATGTGTTCCTCCCTTGTCCAGCTCTTATCTTCCTCTCTTTCTATATAGTTCTTTCCTTTACTCTTGAGCTATGGATTGTTAATTAGCTATTGAATAATTTTACATGCATAACCAATACAATATAAAATGTTAATCTGTATACATTATAAAATTTAGAATGAAACATTATCTATTTCGTTTTACAATTATTAAAGTTAAATCGCGCTCGGTACTGTAACTATTGTGGAACTGATTGACGTGTGCGTATTAATAATAACGGTATAAAGAAATACTATGGGTAATTTATATAATTTTGTAGTGTTGCAAAGACTATTTCTATTACAATTTTATATTGCGTCGTGGGCCCTTGAGGAACATTCCAGAACGCTTGGCGTTATCGGACCACACGAGTGTGACTTCTGTTTATATTCGGCGGTTCGGAGAAATGAAATGATCTAAGATTTTGGCCGTGGGACCACGTTGATTTCAAGGAAGGAATGTGTTATATTAACAATCATAGTTTAGTCGCCAAAAGATAATCTATCTAATAAACATTGAAAGACCGTTACTGCGTTCGATCAGGGTGTTCCCAGAATGCAATACGCATTATCGATACACATCCGGTCGGTCAGAACTACAAAGGAAATTTTGAAAAAGATTCCTGTTCGGAACGTAACAACGGAAAGCTTTAGTTTTCGAGATATTAGCGAAAAAAGAAAATTGAGAAACGAATATCCACGTTGTCTTTTACTTAATTATGCTCATGGCATTTACGCAGACAAAAAAAAAGCCCGGAAGAACTGTCTCATAGTATCCTATACAATTCTCCCCATTCCACTAAAAAGCGTGAAATAAAATAATTTTAAGAAAAAAAATACGCCGACTTCGAAATGTACTAAAAAGTATAAAATAATTTCTATTTTCTAATGAAGTAATTTCTATTTCATTCAATCATACAATTACGTATGAATGAAACCTATTTACTCGTTAGGTAGTATATTAAATACATTTCAACCTTTTCGGAGGCGGCGTAAAATTGAAAGATTTTCTTGAACATATCAACCTTTGGACAGCCGAACATAGGCAAAGCTTGTGTTACGGTGTAACAAATAACATATAAATCATACAATACAAAATTTTTGAGAAAAGGTTTACGACGTGGCGAAAGAAAATAACCGTTTTTGAAGACCTTCAATTTAGTAACCGTACCATCTGTGTACCAGCACTAGGATGGTACGTGACAATTTAGTTTTTAATAAATTCATTTATTGATACATCATTAGTCGAATCTTTGGCTTCAGCGGCACAGGCCATGTCATAAACATGCGGACCCAAAGGTCGAAGTGTAATGTGGGCCTGGAGAGTAACGGTTCCAGGTCCCTCAGGAAGACGTCACAGATATTGGGAAAAACCCATTTCTGTGACGCTGTCCTCCCCAATGCAGACAACCCTGTTCCCCTTCCAAAAATGTACCACGCTAAGGGCGCAAAGGAAAGGAGAACAGAGGTTTTAAATGCAGCAACATATGCGGAAAAACATCAGAAAGAAAAAATCAATCAGAAAGAAAAAGTCAAACATTAGAACAACTCAAAACACATTAAACACTCAAGTATTTGTTAAAGTTCACTGTCATTGTTAAATAATAAATAAGTGTTATTAGTTAGTAAAATCAGTATCCATTTTTTAAACTACAATATTCACTCGCCGTTAAGTCAGCGTGTGAAGTGGAGCATCTCGGAAAGTTTCTTTCAAAAATAAAATTTTTTAATCATTGCTCTGCCAAAACAGCTTGTATAGCTATTTTTTTTCTATACATATAACTCGACAGCACGCCGCGAAGTAGGTGTTAGTGCGTATAGAATGTAACTATGGTCTATCTAGATTCATAGAGTATGCGACGGAAAGACTCGATTGCCGCATATACTATAAAGATAGAGCCCATCTGCCGCAAATTTGGAAATTCCCGCGTCGTGGGCTCCGTTTATAGGTTCTTAGATCCATGGCTTCCACATGTGAACGAAGTTGATTCAATTTCATTTATATCAGAAATGTTGCGAAATGAAGACGCAGTCATTACATTTACGTATAACATCAGATATATCTATAATGGTTCGTATTCTTTCTTAGGATTTATTAATTTCCAATACGCCATACCACAATCAACTGATTATTGGCAGCAACGTAAATAGGTTTCATTCATATCTGTTACGTAATTGTATGATTGAATGAAATAGAAATTACTTCATTAGCAAATAGAAATTATTTTATACTTTTTAGTGCATTTTGAAGTCGGCGTATTTTTTTTCTTAAAATTATTTTATTCTGTTACGTGAATGCTGTGCCTTGATGCTCAAGGTTGCATCTTAGCAACGATACTTCTTACTTTTCAAGCGCTTAACGTAAAGGTGTTTACGTTAAGTAAATATTTAACCTAATTTCTGATAAAGGAATACGTGTATCAGCAAAACACGTTGGGTAGCAACACCTTCATAGGCGCGATGCAACAACCAAAGAAGGCGACGAACATAACCTCACCCGCTTAAAGCGAATCGCAAGAAAATATTGGCGACTGATACATGTCGATTTTAATGAAACTTGGCACAATTGTTTATAGAACCGAAATTATATGTAACTATTTAAAAATATAATCATAATTATGTGTAATTATTTAAAAGTACATATACGCAAAAATGTCCTTCACGATATAAGGAAAAATGTTATCCCCACCACTGGGGGGAAGACTCATCCAGACGCCCAAAGTTCGCTCGCCGGGAAATGTAACTTGATTCGTGTCTAGTGTATCTGTGAGACTATACCAATGCAAATAAACAACTTCTTTGTTTTTTTTCTTTATCAAACTTTTACGAATAGATTCTTCGCATTTTCCTGATTAAAATGAGACCAAACGCCATATAATTTGGACTATATTTACTGGTTTAATTGACGATAAAACTTTCTAACGCAAAGAAGAATAGCGAGTGAAGAAGACAGAGACACTGCGGTCGTGGCAGTTGGCAAAGATCAAAAGTCTGTCCAATTGTTTGCAATGCTTAAGCATTGCTAATTTTTTTATTTTTCATCCATTTTTTTATATAACTTTCTCCATCATATTCGTGACATTTTCCTGACTAAAATTAGACCAAACACGACGTAATTTGAGTTACATATATGTATTTACTTGCAATATCTTATTGGAGTAAAGTCATCGATGTCCGCGTAACATTTGAAATTATAAGTAAATATGTCCCGAAGTACGTCGTGTTTGGTCTCATTTTAATGAGAAAAATATTACAAACACAATGGAAAAAGTTTCAAAAAAAAAAAATCAAAAATAAAAAAGTTTTATTCTTGCATTAGGAATGTCCTACTGATAGGTCATTGTTTGTTTACGTTTAGTCTCCTTCGCTCGAAATGTAGTACCTTTACGATATACGCAAATGGCGACCGTGTTATTTTTCTCTTCTGTCCTTTTCTACGTTCGGCAAGATATTAATCAATGTAGGACCTGTACGATATACGCAAAACCTCAGACCCGAAAGATTTGCGTATATAGAATATTTACTGTAATATGATAAATTGCAGAACGCAATGATGACATAAAGTCAAATTTTTCACCTTTATTTTTGTGGATATTTTGCAAAATGGCAAATTTTTGAGGCAATTGTTAGAAATAACAAAAACTAAAAGTGTAGCATGTAGAATAATGTAACATAGATGTATTTAGAAAAGTAAGAGAAACGCCGAGTACCCGCGACCGATGTACGAAGCGAGGCGCAGGCAATGTCTAAAACCCTTGCGCTCGGAGTTAGGCTACGCTGATTGGGCGGGCCTAGCCTACAGTTTTCATATAAAAGACCAGCATTTTTCCACAAAAAGTCAGAAATACCCAGCCTTCCTAAGAGAGAAGACGACACCACGAGCTGCTCGGCACTCTCTTAGTTTAGGTACTTTCCCAAAACCAAACAAGCGAGGAAGACGTGTTTTACGGTATCTCATTTCCTTTACTCTTCTAAAAAGAAAACGTCACCCACGGTGTACGGCACTTTTTAGGGAACATCTTTTCCTTATTCTTTTAAAAAAACTTCCTTCGTCACCGAATAATTTCCACAAAACACTTGGATTGTACCGCGGTTACTTAACGTGTCGAATCCACTCTGCACGTGGAAACACGCACACTCATTTTTATTTGTACACTGTCTGAATACAAAATAATCACCTTACTTTAATCGAACTCTACAAACGGAATTAATGTACCGAGTTATCAAGAAAGCTGTACACTTTCTATTTTAGTGGAAATGCGTTTTTATTTGTCGTGTGTCCGTTTTAAATGTTCTGGTGATTCTGAGGACCTGTCTCATTCCGCTATCCCTGCAACGTACGTCTCAGTCCTCTAGACGAGGGTGGGGGTGACAATTGACGTTGGCCATGCCCTGCCTGTAGTCCTGAGAGTTCCGCGGCAGGAAAATTCCACAACGCCTTACACAACGTATACATGTCCCATTTAAGTTCACAATGCAAAAAATCTCAAAAACGTGTAATTTAAGAAAAACAAACTGACACGTGTCATTTAGTATCTTTTAATATGTGAGAGCCTTCGAGGTTATTTCAAGGTTACCTTGTCTTTTTTATCATCAAACCATATTTTTTATTCCGGAATCATATTCTACGTGAAAAAATGCACACCTTTTGTTTGATACATTTTGTTATAAGGTCAATATTACATTTGGTAGGCTTACATCTTAAAGTATCATTAGCACCTTAAGAATTATTGATGGCACGTTATTGTTTTTATTGTAATGTTTTTAAATGAAATAAAAAACCTTCCAGAAGCCAGTAACGATGTCATCTTAATAGAAAAAATATTTTTGACATAAACATGAAAAATCAGCTAGATATTTTAAGAAATTTTGTTGTAAGTTTAATATTGATATGCTCTAGCGGTCCTTGTTCATTTTATGTTATTTCGGTTAGGAATATTAATTTTTCGCCGGAGATCCCAAATATCAATCCTGATTTTATTTGTTACCAGATTTCACCCTTAAAGGTAAATTTGTATACGATTTATAAATATTACTCTAGAAGTTTTCACTTGCTATAATTGTTTTATTATAATGAGTATGTCTCGTTGATAAGCTATTTTAAGCGAAAACAATTTTCACAGCAATTAACAGAGCAATTAACAATCTTCTTGTATTCTAGGTTTAATAATTAATTTAATTTAGTGAAATGTCATGTCAAATTATTTATAAAGTAACTGAAATACAAAATTACTTGAAAATAATTCATTTAAATTAAGCACGTCGTAAACTCATGTTATATAACATGTTATATTACATGTTATAAAAGTAACAAAATATTTGAAAACAGCAATTGTTTTAAATGCTTCTTTGTTGACCTCAAATAAAATGCGTTTAATCGCATTTTCAAACTTCGTTTTGTGGCGCATATATTGTTACGAACTCTTAATGGTGTCCTTTGTTTTCTGTTTTTAAGCAAACACTGCATTTTTGTTTAATGCTGATTCATTCTTTGAAATATTTTGAATATTGCTATCTAGTATTTAATACATAAAATGTTTACAACTGTTGCATTTAATGTTAATTTCAGTAGGGTAGCAGTGCATGTCTACACGCAAACGGTCAAATCTAGCCGTTGGCGATGCATTTCATAGAACAAAATTGCAATATAATTTAACGTAGTAGCGATATAAATAAATAATACTCTCTTCTTTAAAGTTTTAATGCATTTGAAAACAGGAAAGATAATTACAGGGCAGAAATTTTACAGTTCTTTCTTTTAATACCTTACTGTTAACAGTTTTTTATTACCTGTTATAAAAGTGTATTGATGTGTAGTCAAATTCTCAAATTTCCAAGTTTCTAAATATCCAGAACTACAAATTCAAAAACTCCTACACTAGTAAAGGGTATAGCCGGATAAGGTAGTCAAATGTGCCCTTGAGTCGAATCAGAAACCCAATTCGTCAGTCGGTAGCATATCCAAAAAAAAATATCTCACACCAAGTTTCAACCCCCTATCTCATCCATGGGGGTAGTAAAAGGGAAAAAACGAAATTCCGGTTTTTGGCCCTTTTTGCCTATTTAATTTCGTACAAAAATTCTGAAAAAATTCTAAAACATTGAGGTCCAGATAGACCATATTATAGAATTTTTTCAGATTTTTTGATTGCAAATTGTAGTCGTGAAAAATCATAAACCGAAAAAAAATCCGAAAAAATGCGATTTTTTAGTGAAGATGTCAGAGCACTACTTTTATATTAATGTGGTAGTTAGATATTAGTACAACTATTATTCTCTAATTTTTTCAGATTTTTCGGTGAGGTGCGCCGTAGTTAAAAAAATCAAAAACCGATTTTTTCGCGCGAAAAACAAACTTCTGCTTTGAATTTTTATGTCATTTTCCCATAAAAGATGCATTAAGTAATCTTAAGAGGATTCACGTTCACACAATTGATTTATGGATTACAACAATGAAATTAACTTAATTAATCAGTTTTATGGTACGTTCTTTAAACCGCTGCATAATTTTTTTGGCGCGGGTTCAATCCCACCTGAACTTATATCAAAATCTGAAAAAATTCTATAATATGCGTCATCTAGAGCTCAATGTCTTAGAATTTTTTCAGAATTTTTGTACGAAATTAAATAGGCAAAAAGGATCAAAAACCGGAATTTCGTTTTTTCCCTTTTACTACCCCCACGGATGAGATAGGGGGTTGAAACTTAGTGTGAGATGTTTTTTTTTGGATTGCTACCGACTGGCGAATTGGGTTTTTAATTCGACTCAAGGGCACATTTGACTACCTTATCCGGCTATACCCTTTATAAAAGTTCAAATTTTCAAAGTACCTATTGTCACTACGCAGTGGAAGAAAATAATTTTACACACTTTTATGATTGAAGAATGATCTGCTGATCATACTGCTGTATGTGAACTATTGTTTAATGACACGTTTGAACAGATGTTTTTTTAATGTTAAATAATATTTCACCACAAAATGCCGCGTCGTTCCGTGGTATTTGCATCAATGTATATTATTTTCTTTTTCAACTTTTCAACGCCGTAAAATTGATGCAAATACCTTGAAAGGCAATATTCGTAGATATACAAAAAATTTATTACAAATATATTCCAAATTATTAGAGATTGACATGAACTTAGATTCATTTGATTTGAATTTCCCGCTCGTTTGCACAACCAATTTGAAGGGACAGTTTCTTCTTTTTCTCGTCTGGAACGGTACTAAATGCAATAAAATAAAGTAATTTAAAGAAAATAGCATTATCAAATAGAACTTTCAAATTTCCGAACGTTTTAAAATTTATATTGTCTCCATATAAGGTTAAGGTATTTTAAAGAGTAGTTTTGAACGACGAAAATATGCATAGGTCCAAAAATACCTATATTGTGACATAAAAAATATAATATCACTAGATTTACAGATGTTGGATAACAACTTATTATTAAATTGAAATCGAGGTAAATAAATAGATAAATGATGATTCCTAAACTAGCTAACACGATTATTTTTTATCTCGATACAAGTATATACAAAAATTTAAAAACTCGAGGATTCGAAAGTTAGAAAATTTGAGAATTTAAAAGTTTAGGAATCTGGTAATTTGACGATTTGATAATTTGAAAACACAGAAATTTGGGAGTTTGGGAAACTTGGGAATATGGTAATTTAGGATTTTAGGAATTTTGAAACATTTAGAAAATTAGGAACTTGGGAATTTGGGTACTTGGCAATTTGGGAATTTGGAAATTTGGGAATTTTAGGATTTTAGAAATTTAGGAATTTAAGAACATTTGGGACATTAGGAATTTGGAAGCTTGGGAATTTAGGAATTTGGAAATTTACGTATTTGAGAATTTGGAAATTTAAGTTTGAAATCTATTACTTTAACAGATCATACAGTTGGAAATTTGAGAATTTACAAAAGAACCTTTGTAAAGTTAAAAATTTAGAAATGTAAAGATATCAAAGTTTAAAAAATTGAAGAATACAAATATTTCAAAATTTGAAAATTTGAAAATTCCTCCGTTAAAAAATGTATATATATGTCCTTGCGCAGAGGAAGTCTCCATTTCGTATGAAATGTTAATGAAATGATTTCATTTTATCTGTAGTGGTGATGAAGTAAAGTAAAGTGATTAATTCTCAAAAGATATTACAATCTTTTCCATTAACAAAATGACGAAATTTGATTTTTTGCCGGTGCTAGTTCGTTTTGTTTCATTGTGTGGCTGTTAGTTATGTCGTTAAAGGACGAAGTGGATACCACTCAAGCACCATTATTAAATGAAACATGCAAACGTGTTGTGCAACATTGATTTTCTCTAATTGCCCCTTGTTCACGGTCCGTCATAGCTGACTTCGCTACGAATCGTTAACGTAGGTGGTTCTCCCCTGTTCCAAGGGTTAATTAATATGCATTGTCATTCAATTCGTTCCCATTGTTGGTCGGACTCAAACGAAAAACACACTCGCTGAAATTTTCGAATGAAAATTCGTCAACTGTTTCATTGCAAAAGGTGCAAACTAGATAGAAATGGTAGTAAACCTCTGTGATACGTTTTATGTATGAAGTAACACATTGTTTTCTTTTTTGCAACTAAAAATATTGAGGGAAAAAATATGTACTGATTCATAAACATTGCGAATTAATGTAAACAGCTACAACGGTATTATATGTAGTTATGCATAAAACAGTAAGTATAACGCGTTTGTCAAATGCATATGACGATGTAGGGAAAAATCGTACTATTTTCTTGAAATATTGGGAATACGAGTCTAAAATATGAAAATTTAGATTTTGAAATTCGGAACTATAACGCGAATACGCGTTAATTGACAACTGAGAAATATGGAAAATTATGGACTTAAGAATTAAAAATTTTTAAAATCAGATTGTGGAAAATTGTGGACAAACGTTAGAGAGGATTTAAAGAACGGAAACTAGAAGCGGCACACATTTTGAATTTTGAAAATCACAAAATTTTGAAATCTGGAGAATTGGAAATTGATAATTTTGCAGATTTATAAGGTTGGAAATATGAAAAATGGGAAACTCGATTTTTAAAATGTTTCAGAATTTGAGAATTTCAGAATTGAGAAATCTGGGATTGCTGATATTTCCGCATTTGTTAGTTTACGACTCTAGGAATTTAGAAATCTAGGAATTCAAAAATTTAAAAACATTGGAATTTAAGAATTTAGGTACTTAGAAATTTAAAAACTTCAGGAATTTAGGAATTTAAAAACTTTGGAATTCAGGAATGTAGAAATTTGAAAATTTAAGGAATTGGATGTTTGAATGTTTAGAAATGTAGAGAAACATGTAACGTCCCGCGGAACCTTTTCTTTTTGTACATTACCCACCAACTGGAATAATTCATTTATCGACAATAGTTGCCAATTATCGACAGTATATCAGGTATCTATTACCATATCTATCAAATTCGACAGTCGGTAATCAGTATATATATATATTTTCATTTATATTAATTATCTTATGATTTTGATTTAGAATAGGAATATGTTTCACCAAATCAAATATTAAGTTAGAACGATTAAAACAAGACTCGTGTATTATTTTATTTTAATTCTAATAAATGTATAATTTTGTATGAGAAATTTCCGTTACGATATGTGCCTACGTGCCGCGATGCTTGCCCCGAAATCCTTGAGATCAGCGCTAATGCTAGAAAGGGACAGAGATACTATTTCTTTTTACGGTATTATTAGACATTAAATTAATTAATTAACTAAATCAATTAATATACGTAAAATCAATCAATACTAAACTATTCATAGCCGGAACCAAAATTATTTCCTTAAACTAGAAAGCTATAAATCGAAATAGACTCGGCTCTGATAGAAAAGGACAGAAAATGTATTTTTCGCTAAAACATTAGAGTATTATTTTAGTATCGAAACGATAGCCATTAATTAAAGAGCGACGTTGAAAATATAATTAAATCATTTGATTTCACAATTAATATATAATAACGAATTTATACGAAAATTTATATATTCTGACGTCACAGAAATTTCAGGAATTCAGCGAACCTGCGAGTATAAAAGGGCGAGCGAAACCCGGCTAGGCAGCAGAACAATTTTCGAAGTCGAACGCGTTAGAAGTCTCCTTGATAAGTATAACCGAAACAATTTTCGCTGTCAAAGAGCCAAAAAGATTCTTAATACTTGATTGGTAAAGTGGGTATACGCCATTCGATTACTTGGTCGCTGGGTTGTTTTAGCAGCTGGTGAACAACAGGCTCCCCGTTCAAGCGATTTTGTAACTAAAACTCCGTTAGGAGGGTGCTATACTTAGCGCCAAGAAAGGCTAAGACGTCGAACGAAAGCTCTCAGCTACTCGTATTTGATTTTTGGTCGAATTGCTAACGCGCTTTCAGTTTCTCGGAGCTTGCTCTGAGTTGCTCCCCCTCATCGAGCGGCTTGGTCACTGAAGCCCGTGTCTTTTGGGTGACGGTTCCGCAATTACGATTTTTATAATTAGAATCAATTGATTTGCTACCCTGTTGGACGTATATGGTTCATCTGACTCTGGATCGTTGGGTTGTGTTAGCAGCTGGTGAATAACAGGCTCCCCAATTAAGCGATCTGATTTTGGGTGTCGGTGTGCGCTCTGACAAAAAGGGCCATGGACAATTAGTTGTCGAGTCAAATTATACAAGAGTAATTGTTCCGAGGAAGTGCATTAACTTTAGACGAATTTTAGAAGTCGAATTAATAAAAGAATATTGTTCTGTCTCTAGCGTACTTTTCCGTAGTCGATTACACCGCGTTAGATAATGGATAAAATTATTAATCTGTCTAATTTTGCGAAAGCGTATTTAAATACACTTAGAGAATCACACTTAGGTCGGATTCCTCGCTGCGGTAGACTATAACGCGCTAACATTATTAATTTTGTAAAATTTCATTTATATAAAGTTAGAAACCGAATCACACTTAGGTAGGATTAATTATAAATTATAAACGTATTAATCAAGTAAAATCTTGTCGTTGCGATAGCTTCAATTTAGTTAATTTTACAAAAGCGAAGTTAGCTTTATCAGAGATTAGACTTATTGTTAGATACGGTCCAATATAAAGTATTAACCAGCAAAGTTCATTTCGTTAAATTCGCATATGAATATCACACTTATTTAATTCAGTAAATGCAACAGATTTTTCCGAAGTAATTTATTTCAAAGTTATTATTGCGTAAAAAAGTAAAAATTACCTTTGCGTACGTTATGTATCCAATTTGTTTCAATGAAGAAAACATCACCATCACCATTAGCTTTGAAAGAAAAATATAAAGTTCTTGATACTAAAAGTTTTACTACGCAATAAATGTACAGAGTCGTTTTTATTTTAATTTTCAAATATAATGTATAATATACTGCACACGTCAACTTTTTATTGCCTTATTAATAAAGGGTTCTGAGGGTCATAAAAAATTTTATTGCCATACATTTGATACTGATAAAGAGGCATGAACGCGAAAGGGACTTTATCTTCAATGCGAGTTACCCCATTTCGATAAAATATTGTTTCACATAACAAGTAGAAAATATTTCACTGAATTTATTTCATCTAATTGTACATAGTTATAACAAAGTGTCGTTTGTAACGCGAAATCTGGGACATTTTGGTAGAGATTACGTCTGCTATCTCTGTAAATAATATTTTATCGAATCATCTCCGGTAGCGCGAAATAAATTTTTAGTGCTGGTAAAATCTATATGTGTATGCCAAGGCTCTTCTATTTTACATATTTTTTACTTTCAAGAGAAACAATCTTTTTTCTTGTTATTGTTCGTTGTACCGAAAAAAAGCTGTTTTGGAAAACAATGAAACAGTCCAATATGTAAGTATTTACCTGTTCTAAATGTATATTGAAAAAAAAAATTTAAAGGTTTATACCTACAATTTCTTATACTGAATATTTAACAATTGCACCAAGTGTAAGGTTATTTAATATTGTTGAGTTAACATAAAACTGAAACTAGTGAATCTCTTAATACTTATGGATAGGAGTGTAGACACTAACACTATTTCTACCATGATTTTGTGTAGACCTATTTCGACCAAAAGGTGTCTTTTTACACCTTTTCGTTTGAACGCGAATAATTGCCAAAGCTGTTGAGCTTTGAAATTACCTTTTAAATGTAGATAATTTGAGGAATATTTTTATTGATACACTGATTGTGTTTTGTGACGGATCGGTGGGGGGAAAGCCCGAAGGGGGTTCCCTGGAGTGGGGACAGTTAGGGAAAACGGCCCTCCACGCACCGATGCTCACACCCACGGACGATTTCTTTAATGGGGCGCCAGTGCTAATGCACTCGTCCGTAGTAATCGCCCTTCCGGCTGCTCTGTCGGGAGCGGGAATCAGAGGGGGTCAGAAAAAACTAGTAAAAGACCCGCGAGTTCGTATCCAATAGAAAGTGCTTTTATTCGGGCCTCCAAGTAGGCCACGTAAGCAAAACAGAAAAAATGAATTCGCGTGGGCCCCACGCGTTACAAGCAACGGTCGAGGAAAAGGGGTCGACTCGCCAGTTGCGAGGGAGGCTTTCGCGGCGCGGGGGCTCACGGTACGCGCGAGTACAGAAAATATAGAAATGCAAAAAGAACGCTGAGGTATTCGCCCGCAGGGAGCACGCCCTCTCAGGGGTCGTGGACAGCAAGGGGACGTTGGTCCTAAATACCAAAATACAGCGTACAAAAAAACTAAATGAGAGGGGACGGTGTCGTATGAACCGTCCGCGGCCTCTAGGGTCCTCGTCACTGGGGCCAGGGGTCCTATCGCCCTCGCCCACGCGCAAATGAATAACAACAAAGAAAAAGAGAAGGGTAAGGAGATGACTCCTACCTTTTTGCGCTGGTGGACTTCACAAAAAACAAATTCCTCGGTGGGGCGGCGGCGACGAATAATCCACAGGCACACAATACCAAATGACACAAAGTATAAAAACGGAACGCACTACTATTAACAAAAAAAAAAACTGCGACGCAAAACACGACAAAGCAACGAAAGAAAAGGAAGATTCGAACTTTAGCGGGAGGGCTTTTCGAAAATCGGCTTCTACACGCGGCGGCTCGCTAGCTTCTCTTCACCATCCTCTTCTTCCCCGGTTCGCGGTATTCCCCCACCCCGGGGATTTCGGCGTCGAGGATGGGCCATCCCGTGGTGTTCTGCGGCCAGGTCCTGGGGCCCTCTCTAGGTGGCGGTTGGGGGTGGCTTGTCCCCAGGCCTGGCGTCCCTCGGTGGTGGGCTGCCGGTCGCCCCCGCGGAGGATGACGGGGTGGCGGCGCGACCGGACAGCCGGCGACTTTCCTTCGATGGGCCCATCCCGCGCCTCCGTCGCTCAGGGAGGGGTTCCTCCGCGACCGGGGCAGCAGCGGCTCCTTCCTGGTGTTGGAGAAGGGGGAAGGGGAGAAGGAAAAAAGCGGGGCCCGCGCAAACGCAAAAAAAAAAAAGAGAAGAAAAAGAAAAAACAAACGCAAACACACGCCCGCTCATTCATACTTGCCCCAGCGGCGAGGTGGTCCGCTTGGGCGGAGGAGTGGGGCTGGCAATTCGGGAGGATCATCGTAACGAGGCATAACCCAAAAAAAAAGGAGGCAATCAACCCAGTGAAAATATGCCTCGTTACACACCCCCCCCCAAAAATTGTCCTACCCCCCTCCTCGCTTTCGCGCCCGCTCCTATAGGCCGCACAACGAGGCGAGCGAGCGGCCGGCTTGAAAAAAAAAACTGCGGTCCTGTAACAGACTAGGACGTTGTTAGAAAAAAAAAAGGACCGAGAAAAAAAAACATCTCACAAACCCCAACCAAAACAGAAAAACGAAAAGGGACAGAACGGTGGGTCCCATCCAGGGAGGGGGACCCTTGCTTCCTCAGACCCACTGCGCCTGACTCCGTTGTCGGCCGCGGGGAGGAAGCAGAATAAAAACCTCGCATACCGACGAGCGACGGGCCACGGAATAATAACTGGCGCAAGAAGTCGTCGCGCCGTCTTAATCCGGGCGCGATAAGCCTTCCTCAATCAACCTAATTGGCTTAGCCAAATTAGATGAGAGGCCGGGCTTTTTCATCGTCGTCGGCCTATATTCAGTATTCTCCAGACAATATTTACTCACACTCGCTGATCAGCTGTTTCGGAATGCGAGTCAATCAACGCCCCGTAAATCGGCGGAGACTCAGCATTAAAATCCGAAACCCCAAATTTCGCTCGACATCAGGGGTGGCGATGTCGTGCGATAGGGCGATCCGCAGAGCTGCCTTCTATCTCTACCGTTCTCTGAACAGAAAAATCTGTCCCCCACAACGGAACGGAGAGAGAGGCGGTGAGTCGAACAAAACAAAACCGAAAAGTTTCAATACAAAATTAAAAATAAAGAGGTGAGAATACTGCTGCAAGGTAACACACAGTAACACAACACACCCCAAAAAGAAAACATATAAACACAGAAAGGAAAATAACCAAATAAAATATGAGAAATTAAATTGCCGCCTAAGTGGCCGGCACAGAAACAAAACAAAAGAATAAATGAAAAGAAAAAAAAACAAAATTTTAGGGGGATAACGAAAACAAAAAAGAAACTCAAAAATATAATTATCAAATAAAGGGGGGGAAGAACTGAAAATAAAATAGGGAGAAAAAGAAAAATAATAAAAGACGGCACAACCCCTGAAATTCCACCACCACACATAGAAACATATATTTTTTTTTTCCCATTTTTAATTTTATAATTTTTTTTTTTTTTTAAATTTTTTTTTTTCCTACGTACTAAACTAAATTACCCACCACCAAGACAAAGGACAAACAAACAAACCAAAGCGGTCACCCGCAGGCTTTCTACCGCCTACGGTGTGGGGCCGCCCCTCTCTTTGCGGGACCTGCCCGCGCACAATGCGGGCAGGACCGCAGGGTCACCCCTGGCTGGCCACACCTAAAACAGTAGGGGCCGGCGGCGGGATACGGGCACTGCAGCTGTTCGTGCCCCCTCCGCCGGCACCGGAAACAAACCCCTGCGGGTGCCGGGCCCGCCACCGCCGGCAGCGCCGGTCCATGCGACGGCGCATTTCCCATTATTCCTGTCATCAGAGACAGGAACTGCGCCGTCGCGTCCAAAATTCGGCCCTCGGGGCCACTAGGCCCGGGGCCGACGACCGCGAGGCCGGCCGCGCTTGGCGCCTCCACCGCGAGGCGGGGGCGCTTCACCGGCCGGCGGACCGTTGCCCGATGGGCCGGGGGTCGCGGTCGAGGAGTGGGGGGGAGTGCCGCTCCCTTTTCGGGGGCGCTCACCCCCCGGGACCTTTTCCGCCTCCTTGGCGTGGAGGCGGGCGCTGCGGCGGGTTGCGGGGCCTTGCGTGAGCGGCGCCTCTTCTTCCGCCCCTTTCGTCCCTCGCTGGCCCCGGGGGTGTCGACGACGGACCGGACAGCTGCTGTCCGGGTGTCCTCCGCGGTCCGCCGTGGCTCCAAACACGCCCCCGGAGGCAGGGGGTCGAACTCCTCCTCGGGACGGTGGGGCGCCGCTGCCATGCGGGATGTCGCCCGCCCTCTCCTCCTTCCTTGACGCAGCATCCTTAAACAAAACTTCGTTAGGAGGGGTCAGTGGTGGGCCGTCGTCGGGGTCATCCCCGACAAACGGCTTCAAGTCGGAGACGTGAACCTTCGGAACCATACGGGTTCCGGTCGTCTCCAACTTGTACACGACGGGCGATAGGACCTTTTTGATCTGGAAGGGACCAATATAGGCGGCCGCCAGCTTCGCGGCCACATTTTCTGCGGCGGACGAGAGGACCCTATTCCGACGCCAAACTAAATCGCCTACCCGGTATTTAATGTCTCGATGACGCGCATTATAATACTTCGCTTGTCGCTTGTGAGCGCGTTCCAATTGTTCTCGCACTAAGTCGTGCAATAACAACAAGCGACGCGATCGCTGTGCCCAGGCTTGCGGGTCTCTGCGGGAGAGCAGGGGTTCTCCTTCCACGGCGCGTCGAATACTGCCGACGGATCGTGGGGCTCTTCCAAAGTTGAGCACCGCTGGAGACTCGCCAGCTGAGGAATGCACAGCAGTATTAACAGCGAATCGGAATTCGTGCAAGTGCACGTTCCATTCACGGTGGTCCTTTTCAATAAACGATGAAATCATCGTTTTTAGGACACGATTAACTCGTTCCACCGGATTCGCTTGCGCGTGATACGGGGGAATCGTGTAATGCGTGATTCCCCATTCTTCTAAAGCCGAATCAATCTCTTTATTGCAAAACTCGGTACCGTTGTCAGTGAGGAATATTTCGGGGGCTCCCCAACGAAATAGCACGAGGTCTTCAAAAGCTGTTAAAATAGCCGACCCCGTAGCTTTTCGGAGCGCCTTACACTCTACCCACTTTGTAAAATTGTCCAAGAAGACTACAACGTACCGAGCTTGACCACGCCCGGGCGGAAAAGGGCCCATTACGTCGGCGGATACCACGGCCCATGGCCGTTCGGGGATTCGCCGGCCCATGTGTCCAGCGGGAGCGCGCTGCTCGACCTTGTGCTGTTGACACACGGGACATCGCTGCACAAAACGGCGGATGTCTCGGAACATCCCCGGCCAATAAAATTCTTGGCTCACCCTTTGGTATGTTTTATCAATACCGGGGTGACCAGCGGCCGGGGGATCATGGGCATTTCGAATGGCCTTTTCTCGAAGATCCTCGGGGAGAACCAACTTCCACGCATCGTCATCCTCTCCGATAATTTCTTGCGTGGGAGACGGACGGTGATAATACAGACGTCCGTCTTCAACTCGCCAATCGGGGTACGACGCGGGGTGCGATTCTACTTTTTTCAAGCGGTCAGCGTACCAATTACTCTCAATGTCCTTGAGAGCCGCTAAAAAGTCGTGAACAGGTGGTTCTTCAGTGACGACGTCGTTCGGGGGTACTATCGCACGTGAAAGTGCATCCGGGACGTGGTGGAGGGCTCCTTTACGATGCTCAATAGAAAAAGAGTATTGTTGCATATCAAGGGCCCATCTCGCCAATCGTCCCGTGGGATCTTTTAAATTATGCAGCCATCTGAGGCTGCTGTGATCCGTAATAACGGTAAAAGAGTACCCCTCGAGATACGGACGGAGTTTTTTAATGGCCCATAAAACTGCCAAGCACTCTTTTTCGGTCACTGTATATTTTTGCTCGGCAGCGGTCAAGACTCTATTCACGTAAACAATGGGGTGTTCCTCCCCATTTTGTTTTTGTGTGAGGACCGCGCCGATTGCATAGTGACTCGCGTCAGTCTGAAGAACGAACGGCAACGAAAAATCAGGACGTGCTAAAACGGGGGTGGTGCTCAGGGCTTTTTTCAAATTTTGAAAAGCCGTTTCTTGAGCTTTACCCCAATGCCAGGGCTCGTCTTTCTTAAGCAACTGCACCAAGGGGACTTTGTCACGCGCATGGTTCGGCAAAAATCGTGCGTACCAACCAACCATGCCGAGGAAACTCCGCAGTTGCTTGACCGTCGTGGGCGCCGGATACGACAAAACCGGCGCAACCTTTTCGGGATCGGGTTCGAGGCCCTTTTGGCTTATTAAATATCCCAAATACCGGACCTCTTGGCGACAAAATTCGCTCTTTTCCCGATTGATTTCGAGCCCTGCTTCGTTTAATATTCCAATGACCTTTTCGATCCATTCAAGATGGTCATCGAAGGTCTCATTGACGATAACAATATCGTCAAGATACGCGAAGGCGTGAGGTTCAAGCTCAGGACCAATCAAGCGATCCATCAGCCTTTGAAAAGTGGCCGGGGCGTTGGTCAGCCCGTACGGCATACGCGTAAATTGGAATAACCCTTTCCCTGGGACTACGAACGCCGTAATTTCTCGACTGGACTCTTCCAGAGGAATTTGGAAGTACGCCTGACTCAAATCGATGGTCGAAATGTATTGTGCAGTGCGTAATTTGTCCAGGATCGCGTCCATATGCGGAAGAGGGTATGCGTCCTTCTTAGTGACATTGTTTACATCGCGATAGTCAATACAAAAGCGATATTTCCCGTTCGCTTTTGCGACTATCACGGGACAACTCGCCCAAGCGCTTGACGAGCGCTCAATAATTCCATCCGCGAGCATCTTGTCAACCTCCGCGTGCGCGACTTCGTAAATTTTCGGAGATACGCGTCGCGCGCGGTGTTTAATCGGTTCGTGTCCTTGCACGTCGATTTTATGCTGAACAAGAGTAGTCGCGGGAGGTTTTTCCGCAGGAGGGGGAATTATTCGATCCAACAGCTGAATTAAGCGCTCGCTTTGTTTCGGAGTAATCTCAACGATAGCGGCGCAATCGGCGTGGATAATTTCCCTCGAATCCTGCAAACCTGGAACAACAAAGGAATGAACGGGACCATTCCGAATTTTCCAAGTCGCGTTCGATGTGTCTAGGGAGATTTCAAAAGCCTCCAGAAAATCTATCCCCAGCACGCAATCGTAATCTAAATTGTTCGCGACTCGGATTGGCAATGCAATCTTTCGCCCGTCGATTTCGATCTCTATCACCGCTTCGCCTAAGATATGGTCCTGCACGCCATTGGCCATCCGCATTTCCCCGGAAAAAGTGGGATCTATACGCGACCCTAACCATGCAATCGCGTCTGGTCCCAAATAGGAACGCGCGGCCCCGCTATCAATTAAAGCCCAGAGCGGATGTCCAGCGACCAGTAAGCGGACATAATAGCGGCGGTCAACATATCCCGGCGGAAAATCACGGCGAAATTTAATCGATTCGCGAGCCATTCCGACCACCTGACTGTCCCCTGGTCCAACCGGCAAATTGGCCGTCCCATGGACAAAGTAGGGATCAGTGGAGGTGATTACGGCCCTGTTCTCCAAAAGTGGAGGCGCGGGTAATGTACTCGCGGAATCGGGACCTTCACCTCGCTTTCCCCTGGTCCAACCAGCCTTTTGGCCGTCACATAGACAAATTAGGGATCGAGAGGTGACCCCCTCCTCGGTCTCCCTAAGTGGAGGCGCGGGAGGAAGTTCCGTGGGATGAAGGCCCTCTTTTCCCGGTCCCCTGGTCCAACCAGCCCTCGGGCCGTCACATGTACAAAGTAGGGATCGGGGAGTGGCCTCCTCCCTCTCCTCCTCCAGTGGAGGAACGGAAAAAGGTCTCTTGAGGTCGAAATCGTCACCTCTTTGCCCCCTGGTACAACCGAGTAAACGTCCGTCACATGTACAAAGTAGGGGCTCGGAGGTGACCTCCTCCTTTGTCTCCTGGGGTGGAGGCGACGGAAGAGGTACCGCAGGATAAAAGTTATCCCCTCTCGGTCCCCTGGTCCAACCAGCCCTCGGGCCGTCACATAGACAAATTAGGGATCGAGAGGCGATCTCCTCCTTGGCCTCTTTAAGAGGAGGCGCCGGAAGAGGTTCCGCGTGATGAAGGCTATCCCCTCCTTGTCCCCTGGTCCAACCAGCCCTCGAGCCGTCACATAGACAAATTAGGGACGTGGAGGTAACCTCCTCCTTGGTCTCTGTAAGTGGAGGTGCCGGAAGAGGTTCCGCGGAACAACAGTTATCACCTCCCTTTCCCCTGGTCCAACCAGCCCTCAGGCCGTCACATAGACAAATTAGGGATCGGGAGGTGGCCTCCTCCTTCCTTTTCAAAAGTGGAGTGGAGGGTGGCCCCACGGTTTTTGGCGAAAGAGACGGGAGGGTCAATTCAGGGAGAATTTTGGGGGTTTCCGGAAATTCCGCACAAAGGTTCGGATCCGTTGACCCTTCCTCCACCTGAATCGTGCCTATCTGTGAGGCCTCCACGTCTTCACGCGGGTGGTCGCAGGCCTCTAGCGACTTCCCCGCGGTGCATTTCCCGACCGCCTAGCGAGGCAATCGGGGCAGGTTAGTATCGTCACCCCTTCTCTATTGCATCCGTAGCATACCCGGATCCTACGGGGGAGGGGGCAGTCGGCAGCCCAATGTCCAGGCTGTCCGCAATTATAGCACTCCCCCCCCCTAGAGGCCAACGGGGTGGATGCTGCGAGCGGGGGTGCCGTAGCAGCCGGCATCGCGGGGCTCCTCCGCTCTACTTGCGACCTTGAAGGTCGCGGCGGGGTGCGCGTCCGCGGTGGCTGGCGCGGAACACTCGCCTTCGGTGCCGCCGCCGGAGTTCCCGCGGTCGCGGGGGTCGAGGCGTGCGGTCTTTCCGCTTCGACCTCGACCACGGGCCTTGAAGAGCCCGTTTTCTTGTCCCGCGACCTCGCGGACTCTCCTTGCTTCCAAGCATCGGCGAGCGGCTCGTAGTCATACGGCGAGTCCGTCGCGGCTAAACTACTAAAAGCTCCTCGCGGGGGTGGCCGATACGCGGTTTCCGCCAACGCGAGGTCTGCTGCGCTAGGGGGTGGGCGATGCCCGGCTCTTTCTCTAGCCGCACCTTCCTCCACCTCCCTACCCAATTCGCGCAGCTCTTTAAACGTACTAAATTCCGAGCGTCGGAATCTTCGACGGTAATATGGCAATAAGTTGTCATATGCCGTATTCAACCGCTCTACGTACAAAGGAGGGGGATTCATGTGCGAGAAGATCAGCTCTAAACTATCTAGAAACATGCTGATCGTTTCTCGCTCTCCCTGCGTGCGATTCTTGGCATCATTCTTGAGCTGTTGTTGGAAGTCGCGCGCGCCGAAGCGTTCCCGGAAAGCTCGGGCAAATTCGCTCCAGCTCCGACACTCCACTCCACAGATACGATGCCAGTTCGCAGCCGCTCCTCGCAAAACAGCAGGCAGCACGGCCAGCATGTCCGGTACAGGCATCTTCGAGCTGTCTAGACATCGTTCGAGGCGGTCCAGAAAAGTTTCTGCCCCCTCCTCGAACTCGCTGGAGTACGAGATGCGCCATTTCGTCAGTACATCGATCGCCTGATCTCCCCGGAAATGACCGACAGGAGATTGTCGTCGATGCACCGTGGCGTCTCTCTCGTATTCCGTGTCCACTTCCCGGTGTCGCAGCACACGGCGGGAGCGGGGGGAGCCTGGCTCGCCCGAAAATGGACGAGCTTCTTCCTCCCCTCTCCTTGTCGCCAGTGTGCGGTCACGGGGCGCCTCCACCGACGCCCTCGGGGCAAGGTCACGGTCCTCCGCGCGGCGATACGTGTCCGAACGGTAGTCCACGCGCTCTAAGTAACCATCCCCGGATGGGGAGGGAGCACGGGGATAACTCCGGGACGCCAGGTTGTCCACGGGGTCGCGAGTCTCTCTTCTCCTCTCGCGCCGTTCGTCACGCTGCAAAACAGTGTCGTAATCGCGCTCGACACCTCCGCGCTCTAAGTAACCAGCCCCGGATGGGGAGGGAACGCGGGGGTGGCCCCGGGACGCCAGGTTGTCCACGGGGTCGCGAAAACGTAAACGATCACGAGGAGAAAGGTCACGAGTTCGTTCCCTTCTGTCGCGTCGTTCTTCTCTGGGCAAAACAGAAACGTACTCGCGTTCTACACCTCCGCGCTCTGAAGGACCAACCCCGGATAGGGAGGGAACGCGGGGGTGGCCCCGGGACGCCAGGTTGTCCACGGGGTCGCGAGAACGGGGGCGATCACGAGGGGAGAGATCATGAGTTCGTTCCCTCCACTCGTGACGCTCCTTACTGGTCATGACTGAAACGCGTTCGCGCTCGACACCTTCGCGTTCTGTGTAACCTACCCCGGGTGGGGAGGGAACGCGAGGGTGGCTCCGGGACGCCAGGTTGTCCACGGAGTCGCGAACACGTAGACGATCGCGTTCTTCCTCTATTCTTTCGCGTCGTCCTTCGCGTCGTTCTTCGCGTTGCGGTTCACGACGGCTAACGCGAGATTCGGTGACAGCGGGTAGGGGAACTTCTCCGTCGCTCCCGCTGCTGTCATACCGAATCTGTTGGCGGGAGAGTAGGGGGTCTGGTTGACGGTGTTCGTACCGACCCGTCGCTCGCTCTCTTACCGGCCGCGACGCGGCAGAAATCCCCTCCCTTTCGGAACGCGTTACTCGGCGATCGCTACCGATCGGTTCGAATTGGGGAAGGGGAGCCGAAGAACCTCGCGTCTCCAGCGGTGGGCAAGCGTGACGCGCTTCGCGATCACCCCTTTGTCCGGTAAATCCGGACTCCGCGAGACGCGACTCCCTAACCCGCGGCGTGCTTGCGGTTGCTAGGGAGCGGTGGGGAGTAGTATCCGCCGGCTGGGACGTTTCCACCCCCTCAGAGTGAAGACTGAGGGGGTCCCGATAACGACCGACGGACTGACCAGTGGGCAGCCACTGGCGGTCCTCCACCCATCCGCGCGGTAATTCGGGGGTGTTGGGATCTTCCGGTTGATCCAGCGCGGACGCGTCTTCTTCCGCTGGCCGCTCCGTAACCGGACGCGAAGGTTCGGTCACGGTCAAGGTCGGGGCGGCGGCGGGAATCAAATCAAAACTAGCGCGCGCTCCGAGTGGGTACCCGGACCCGCGAAGGGGGGAGAGACGGAGGATGGACTCGTATCGGGCGAACAAGTCCCTTCCTCGGCTGCCGGCCACCAGGGTCTCAAGGGAGGCGTTGGTCTGCGCGCCGGCCACCTCGTCTACTGCAGGGTCCCACCCGGCCGCGTTGGGTCCGAATTCGAGGCGGAAATGGTAACGCCTGAATCGGTCAGCCAACGCGGTCCACGTACCGACGGTACTGAATCCCAACATCTCCATCAGCATAATTACATCTACGGCATTGTGTCGGTCCACTAGTGAAGAGCACATCTCCCGCAGCTCAGCTCTCTGTTCGCGAAGGGCGAAACGGCGAGCGCGGTCAGTCTCAGTGGTCTCGGAGCCGGACATAATGAAGAATTTTTTTTTCTAACTTTAACCCGGAGTTAAGCTGACGATGAAGAAGCGATAATATACGCTCAAGAAAAAAAAAACAACAACCGACAGCTCAAACCGTCACGGGTGCCGACTCTTAACACAAACAAAGGCTCGGTATAATCGGCCTTGTATGCCGTTAGAAATCAAGGAAAGTAACAAACAATAAGAATCCGTTACAGAGTTTCGCTCTAGAGGCAATCGCGGCAATAATATCGGATACCCACCTGTACACACGGGGTACAGGTAGATGTCAACGAAGCAAAAACGATCGCCTATTCCTAGATACGAAAACAAAGACTCGTCGTTGAAATCAACGGTACGAGTAACGGAAATTTCAAACCAACTCGAACAAAGAAAATCTTTAAGGGTGGATACTCGCGTCCCTGTGGTCAATTTTACTCTGGCCCCACGTTGGGCGCCAAATTTGTGACGGATCGGTGGGGGGAAAGCCCGAAGGGGGTTCCCTGGAGTGGGGGCAGTTAGGGAAAACGGCCCTCCACGCACCGATGCTCACACCCACGGACGATTTCTTTAATGGGGCGCCAGTGCTAATGCACTCGTCCGTAGTAATCGCCCTTCCGGCTGCTCTGTCGGGAGCGGGAATCAGAGGGGGTCAGAAAAAACTAGTAAAAGACCCGCGAGTTCGTATCCAATAGAAAGTGCTTTTATTCGGGCCTCCAAGTAGGCCACGTAAGCAAAACAGAAAAAATGAATTCGCGTGGGCCCCACGCGTTACAAGCAACGGTCGAGGAAAAGGGGTCGACTCGCCAGTTGCGAGGGAGGCTTTCGCGGCGCGGGGGCTCACGGTACGCGCGAGTACAGAAAATATAGAAATGCAAAAAGAACGCTGAGGTATTCGCCCGCAGGGAGCACGCCCTCTCAGGGGTCGTGGACAGCAAGGGGACGTTGGTCCTAAATACCAAAATACAGCGTACAAAAAAACTAAATGAGAGGGGACGGTGTCGTATGAACCGTCCGCGGCCTCTAGGGTCCTCGTCACTGGGGCCAGGGGTCCTATCGCCCTCGCCCACGCGCAAATGAATAACAACAAAGAAAAAGAGAAGGGTAAGGAGATGACTCCTACCTTTTTGCGCTGGTGGACTTCACAAAAAACAAATTCCTCGGTGGGGCGGCGGCGACGAATAATCCACAGGCACACAATACCAAATGACACAAAGTATAAAAACGGAACGCACTACTATTAACAAAAAAAAAAACTGCGACGCAAAACACGACAAAGCAACGAAAGAAAAGGAAGATTCGAACTTTAGCGGGAGGGCTTTTCGAAAATCGGCTTCTACACGCGGCGGCTCGCTAGCTTCTCTTCACCATCCTCTTCTTCCCCGGTTCGCGGTATTCCCCCACCCCGGGGATTTCGGCGTCGAGGATGGGCCATCCCGTGGTGTTCTGCGGCCAGGTCCTGGGGCCCTCTCTAGGTGGCGGTTGGGGGTGGCTTGTCCCCAGGCCTGGCGTCCCTCGGTGGTGGGCTGCCGGTCGCCCCCGCGGAGGATGACGGGGTGGCGGCGCGACCGGACAGCCGGCGACTTTCCTTCGATGGGCCCATCCCGCGCCTCCGTCGCTCAGGGAGGGGTTCCTCCGCGACCGGGGCAGCAGCGGCTCCTTCCTGGTGTTGGAGAAGGGGGAAGGGGAGAAGGAAAAAAGCGGGGCCCGCGCAAACGCAAAAAAAAAAAAAAGAGAAGAAAAAGAAAAAACAAACGCAAACACACGCCCGCTCATTCATACTTGCCCCAGCGGCGAGGTGGTCCGCTTGGGCGGAGGAGTGGGGCTGGCAATTCGGGAGGATCATCGTAACGAGGCATAACCCAAAAAAAAAGGAGGCAATCAACCCAGTGAAAATATGCCTCGTTACAGTTTTTATTAGAGATTATTTAATCAGGTTGTAAATTCTAGTTGAATTCGTCAATGTACAAAATATAAATATAACGGTGCACACTAAAATGCAACATATAGTAATACCAAAACTATGAATATCAAAACTATGCCGCAACACCTGTATTTTCTGTTGCAACTGAAATCGGGATTCTCTAATCTGATTACAATTGATATGATGCTGCAAAATGGTATTGATATTTATATGTAAAACGGTTTAAAGTTAGGCACTGTGATAAAATCCTTAAGGTGTCAAAAAACACCTCATGGTAGAAATAAGTATACCATATGCACATTTTTAGATTTTGGATGAGCTGGAAGAAAATAACATCGCTGAATTAGTTTAACAAATATTATATGAGAAGTCAAAAAATTAATTGTGGAGAAATGATTCAGCTTAAAGAATAATTTTAAATTAAAATTTGAAAGACGTCTTTTGACACCTCTTGGTAGAAATAGTGTTAAATGTAGTAACATGAATAGGTGTAAATTGTTCAGAATTGTTACATACGCCGATTATTTTTTATTTTTGGAGTTGGCTGTTCGAGAATAGTCAAAGACCACCGCAAAGAGGGAATTTAGTCTTGCCTAGTTTTCCCAGCTACCAGGGTTTCTTTATTAGGCTTCGCTCGAGAATGTCTAACGTCTCCGGACCAACGCGATGAAAATTCGTTAGACGAGAAACGTCGCGTTGATCCGTTCCCACCGTTTGCACCACTACTCGTTTTCCACCCATTTTTTGGGTATAAAAAGGGATGTGGAGAAGACGCACCGGACTCAGTTAATTCTCGAACGCTGTCTAACGAGGAACCTCTACCTGAGTACAGTTAGAGTCATCGCGTTGAATTAAAGAAGTCATTTTGAGCAAGATCGGGTTAGAGTCCCTTTCGAGCATAATCACCGTACAGTACGTATAGTCTACTGTTAGGCATTTTTTCGAAATAATTTCGGGTCCCCATTTTGCTAGTTTTCCGTCAAAACTAGGCAGGACTGGATTCCCGCTTTGTCGGAATCGAAACTATTTAAATTCAAGTAAAAGTCAAAGAAAAATCAATCAAATCAAGTTCAATTCTCGTAGTATCACCTTAACTGACAAATACACTACAACATTTGTAACTCCGGTTTTAGGAATAATATATTTTTAATCATTTATTTTTCAAACTAAATTTTGCTTCAGTTAATTATAATTAAAGTCTTAACAACCCACCAGTCGGTATATCTTAGCCGCTCGAGGTATACCATCATATCTTTGTTACGAGTTCCGATACTAACATCTCCTGTGACACCCGGCGTTACCCGTACATCGGCTCATCCCCACGTCTTGACTTTTCCTGTGACACCCGGCATTACCCATACGTCGGCAAATCTCCACGTTTTGACCTTTCCTGTGACACCCGGCGTTAGCCATACGTCGGCTCATCCCCGCGTCTACTTTCTTTTGACGCTCAGGTTAATTAACAAATCTGAGTTAGCCTAGTAACACAACCACAACCTAATGCAGCCCCCAGCCACGCGGTTGTGACCCCTCCGGCTCGTAACAGAATGATGCATTTGATAGTACAATATGTATATTTCGAAGTCCCAGAAACCAGTGAGAATCGATGATAAAACTGATAATACTGATTTTGGCGATTCGGCTAACTATGGTAGGGAGGTTAGGAAAAGTAAAGGAGAGGGAGAACGTTTCGTTCGGGGCCTGCTAGTGGACTCATCAGTAAGGCAACGCCTTACGAGTCATCGGTAAGGCGTTGCCTTACTGCTAGCAGGCCCTTGCCTTAGACGCGGGGATGTAAGGGAAAGGATGGACAGGAACTATATACAATGAATAGGAAGGCTCTTTGAGTACTAGCGAGACAGTCTAGGTCTCGATTCTATGCACCGTCTAGTGGCGATGAGCGTGGGAGTGAAACCGCCACACTGATGTTTTTTAAAAATCGGAAGACAGGAAAAAATGACGGGCTTTGAAATGTATAAAGAATTTTAGGATTATTGCAATTGTAAGAAAACAATTTGCATTAGTGCCTGTCAATAATTTGTTTATGTTCAAACTTACTTATATTCTTATGTTAAATCTACTATTTTCTTTATCATACCATTCAAATGCCATATTTTCAGAGTGACGATAGTACGTCATTTAAGAAAGTAATTCTTTTAGCTTCTCAAAAAAATCAACCCTCTGCACTTAAATGTATTTTTGCTGTTGGTAGAGGAAAACTTTTACTTGAAAATTGCGAATTATTTTGACATTATTATTTCACCACTATTTATTGTCGCTATTCTCTGTTTGGGTGTGCTCTCATCATATGTATAATACTCTACGTAAAGTGTTAACTCTTAATTAAAAAATAACTCTTTCAAATTGCAGTATTAATCCGAAGGGTGAGTGTGAATAGCCGCTTGAGTGCGCAGTATTAAAATCATTTGATACTATAATATTCTCTCCATAAGTGTGAAAACTTCCGGTCTGGACTTTTTCATTTATAGAATATGTTTTACATTCTTTGTAGTAAACCGAATGTAGAAAAAGATAGCGGCACAAAAACAAAGAAGGACTGAGATTTGAAACATTCGGCAAATATGAAAAGACTCGTGCGAGTTCAGCCTTTTATATTCAAAAATCAAAATTCTTTATTTTTGGTTTATTTGCGAATGAATCCTTTATCATTTTATTCGTCTCGTTTTTCTTATTAAAATGACACCAAACACTATGTAATTATAATTATTATTATTTGTGTAGCAAGCTGTTAGGAGGGATTCGTATTTCTGCCGTCAGTGTAAAGTTTGCCATAAGTGTAAAAGTTAGAAGCTTATATGGTTTGCTACACAAATAATTAGGATCATAATTATACCATGTTTGGTATCATTTTATTCAGAAAATAAAAATTTTAATTCAGAAAATAAATACGATGGTACAAGTTTCATAAAAAATAATACGAAATAAGAAAATTGCAATCTTTTCCTTTATTTGTATTAGTATGTGTCTCGTCGATATTCAGTCCTCGGTGGCTGCCGAGATTGTTAATGCTTGACTTATTCCAAGGAGTTCCCGCAGTAGTGAGGATAAAATTTTTACTCTTTCGGTAGAAATCTTTTTCACACATACGGAGAGAATACTGTATTAGGGATCGAATTTATTGGCTATCAGAATACCACTAGAGCGCTGCCATGATTGCGATCCTCCGTAGTCTCGCACTTTGGGACCGGAAGCAAATTGCGTTTCACCGAAACGTTTAGGGCTAATTTGATTAAGCGATCGAATAGACGTACGAAACGCAGTGAAGAAGCTAGTTATTGAATTGAATAATTACATCAAACTGCATGCGATACAGTACCTATTACAAATCTATCATTGGAAAGTATTACATCTACATTACATCGTTCTTACTATTATGTACAAATACTTCAGTTTTCAGCTATAATACAGAAAGTTTAATCGTTTAACTAAGAATGACACAGATACAATTGAACAAAACACTAACGTAAACGAGAAATTTAATTTTGTCATTTTTAAGTTATTACGGTTTATTTTATTTAAGTGATCAACGTATCATACATTTTGAAAGTTACAACGTTTATTTTTATACAATTGATGCACGTACTGGCACAAACACAGATCGATCGACATAAAACAAACAAATATACGAGGTGTGTCCTAAAAGTATCCGACCTTCTTTAATTTCTTCGCACCTGACAATTTTAGCGTCATTTACCGGGTATCAGTATCAACTGCAAAGCTTTACAAACTTCCACGATATCGCAGTTTTCGTCGGGACGCCTTAGTTCACGTGCAACGTGCATTTGTTTACGAAGCGTTTTTTACGTTCGTCGCATTCTACTGTTGTGAAAAATGACGGAAAGATCGGAGCAACGAATTTGCATCAAATTTTGCTTAAAACTCGAAAAGAGTTGTACGGAGACCATCGAAATGATGAAGAAGGCATATGGGCACGGGTGTATGAGCAACACACAAATCAAAGAGTGGTATATGCGGTTCAAAGATGGCCGCGCATCTGTTGATAGTAACCCACACTCTGGGCAGCTTTCCACGACAACAATACCTAATAATATCGAACGTGTGCGACTTGCGATCAACGAAGATCGTCTATTGACTGTGCGAGAACTAGAATGTGATCTTGGAATACCGAAAACTAGTTTTGGCCTCAGTTTTGGTCAAGCGGTGATTGGCTTCTACATCGCGATAACGCGTCAGCGCATGCATCGAATCTTGTGCAGCAATATTTGACGAAGCACAAAATCATACAGCTCCGTCAGCCTCCGTACAGTCCTGATGTAGCCCCCTGCGATTTTTGGTTGTTTTCAAGATTGAAAATGCCACTCAAGGGACACCGATTCGACGATAAAAAAACGGTCGAAACTAATACGACGAACGCTCTAAAGGCTATTCCGAAAAACGAGTTCCAGGACTGTTTCCATAAGTGGAAAGATCGTTGGCAGCGTATTCTACAATCAAATGGGGACTACTTCGAAGGATGTCACCAGTCCGATGACGCAGGATAACACCAGTAGGGAAATATGAAGGAAGGTCGGATACTTTTGGGATAGACCTCGTAAATACTGTCTTCGATAAATCGCGGAATGTTAAAAGTTATTTTGTAGAGTCTAAATATTTTTGCAAGAACATAAAAAGAAATGTAAGCTGAATTTAAATTGTAAAAGTACCTACATGAAATTGGAAATAATCATACTGAACTGTCAAAATAAATACCAACTTTTGAATCAACTTTTAAATACTAACTTTTATTTGATCATTGTTTTTGTGCCGAAGATTTTTGAATCGTTGAAAACTAAAGCACTTTCTGAGTTGAAGGAAGGCACGATAATCGCTTGATACAAAGTCTGGCCTGTACGGGAAATATTCCAAAATTTCTCATCGGAATTGTTAAATGCTTTGAACGTTGTATGCAATAGTGTGCGAACAGGTATTACCGCAATGTCCGAAGTCAGCATCGCACATTGCTTGTTCTAAACGATATGCATTAGCTTTGAAAGTAGAAAGTGTTCATCAGCAATACACCGTGATTACGATTATCGTTTTCCGTTTCAAGAAATGTACAAGGAAGACACTTTTTTTTCGAAAAATCATTGGTTAGAATACGCTGTTCTAACGGAGTAGTTTAAATGTTTCGATCTTTTTCAGAAAAGTCTTATTAAAATTTATTAATTTCAAAATCATAATCTTGTAATGAAATTATACAAATTCAATTAGACATTTTGACTATTTTCACAGTTTCATTACTTGAAGTAGAAGGAATTTTCCTAATGTCAAGTAGTATCTAATGTAGGATATTAACTCTAACGGTATTATATTTGAAATACTATTAAGCTGCGTCATCGCCTAATTCCCAAAGGAGATGGAATACGTAATGATTTGGGTTTGATACATTCAATCGCGTATATTATAGAACTGAGGAGATCGATCGATCGTTGTCTTTGACAGAAATCCGGTACATCGTATAAGCCGACTACTAAATCCGCTAATTTTCGTGGTCAAATACACGTAAATTGTATTATTATATATTTTAGTAAGTATTGTTTGTCTACTTCAGTACTGATGGTAGTATACTGTACACATAGCGCACTGATTTTTACAAACAAAAATTGTCTTAAATAGGTTTGCCGTCCCCTGATTTAGACAAAATGTTTTTCTTTATTATCTGTATATATTTCTGCTAAACCTCGTTTTGGGGTACCATTTTCCTTATGTTTTTGCATAATTAGTTAGTATTCGATAAATAGACAGAAAACGATTTTGAATGTCAGAATCTATTAAGAAGAATCTTAGGATTCGGTTTTCTAACCATTGCTTCAGTACATAATTCATTTAACGTATAGAAAAGTATGAGTAATATTGGTTTGTCACAAAATTTGAAACAGCTCGAGTCAATCTGACTAATAATCAAAAATACCTTGAATTGAAAAGATATTACTCAGTTTATTTTATATTTTATTACAACATTTGAAAAACATCATTTATGCAATTCAGGTAAATCATATAACAATTTACTGTTCATTTATATTCTGTGTACTATATTAGTACTAAATTATTATTATATTAGATCTATTTTATATTAGTTCTGACATTATCAATAATAAATAGGATTTAGGCCACTGTAAGACAAAGCTTGGAAGACGGGGGTGTAAATAATTGACGCGTTGACTAAGTCCGATTTGAAAAATGTATATTCTATAAAGGTGATTCCGAGGGCGAAGTAACGTCTACGGATGTTCTCTAAAGAATGTCCTCTTCCCGTTTCGCGAGGTTTTCTAGTCCCCCGCGAAACTTGGGCCTCGGGGTTGTTTTATGGCCCAGACGTCACAGCGTCAGGCCTCGTCACCGTGGTGGTCGTCGTTAGACGGCCATATGCCCTTCGTCCTTGATTTATTTGGGTACGCCATTGGGATTTCCCAACACGTAAGAATTTTTTATTTTTATAATAAGGTTTAAAAACTAAATTCATTACAGATTGTTTGTAAATATGTCTAACTATCTCTGGATAAAATATTTTCTTTTTGAGCTTAGCTACATTCAAAAAGTCGCGCTCGATACTTGCGATTAATATAAGGGCATAAAAGTTACTCTGCAAGCACAAGTTCTGCAAGACCTGTACTTATTAAACTAGTAGGGAAAATTTCTTGAATGTCTGAACAGAACTCTTCAAACGTTAAAAGTAAACTTCACGAATTTCAGAGCAGAACTTCGATTCCTGAATGAATTCTAAGGTTTGGATATTCAGCGTTATTTATAGGTTGAAATCAATTTCGTTCAATACTCGCCAATCAAATTTACGGTCTTTGCTCGTTAATCGATTTTTATTTCAAAACGTGTTTTTTAAAAACGAGGACCTTAAACTTTAATTTCATAACTGGTTAGAAATATAATATGGATCGTAAATTCAAACAAATGCATATATTTTTAGAAATTTGACAGATGTTGAAACTTTTTGTTAACGAAGAATCATTTAATTTAAATGTAAACGTATCTTCAATGTTTCAGTTGTTAACTTTATAAGACCCATATTTAATTCTAATTATTATCATAACTTTCTTTTTTTGTATATAATATTGTACATGTTTATTTGTTATATATTTTTTTATAATAATTTTATAACTAAATTTTATTTTAAAAAATTAGAAATTTAAATTGCACAAATATTCAACATATCAAATTTCTTAAAAATTAGTACTAATTGTGAGTTCGTAGACTACAATCAATTGACGACTGGCAGTATAAAATAACGTTTCATTCAGTAATAATGAGAGATAAAAAATAGTAGGACGAAATAGAATGTGATAAAATTACTTCAGTGACATATTTTAGAAAAATATGAAACAAAAATGTTAGTATCGTTAGTGGCTTCCCGAATGTAAGCCGCAGCTGACAGGAAAATGTGCCCAACTCGGAAGCCTCAAATAGGATTGACTTTATACTGGGACCTGAAAGCTTCAAATATTTATGAAAATGTTGTTCAATTCTTTGAAGCATGATAAGAAAAACATATCACATTTTCAAGCGAGTTAAAACGTTTTTTAGTATTTGGTTATTTTATGTTTTTTGTGCTGTTTAATCTCATTTACAGATCAGTTTATAATAAAATGACCTCGTTATATTCAAGAAGAAATGTAGTAAAAAAACTCCATGCTTTAAAATAATACACATATATACAGCGAAAAAGATTTTAAATTACGTTATGTACAAATGAAACAAGCATACAGTAAGGAATTCATATTCTGTTCTTGCTAAATAGCAGGAAGTTTAGAAACTATTTATTCCTTCGAATTTTTGGAACACCTGTGATCCAACATAAGTATTCAGACGTGGTTAACGTTAGAACTAGCACATCAGTAAAAATGACTAACTTTGTCATTTTATTTTAAAAGTCCTACTTCATGTTACAATTTGTCCCACGACGATGTAATGGCATTTGTTTTATATTTTTTTATTTGTTGAAAATCTGAATAACTCTGTATTATTGCTACTTATAATAATATCAACAAAAATAACTAACACTTGCCAAAATATGAAAGGATGATACAATTTGTTTATCACAGTCAAATTAAAAGATTTTCTCATTTTGTCCAACTTTGCACATGTTTTCATAAGTAAGGTTTCCATGACTAATTATAATAGTATAATTAATATGAGTGTTAACTATTATTAATATGAGTGTTAACTATTAGTGCAAATTAATATTTATGTACTCAACGTTTGATTCAGTAATGTAGTTTATAATGATAAAATATTATATATTACTCTATTTGTAGTATGTACAGTTCATTCAAAATGTTTATGTTTGTATTTAATAGTTACAATATGTGATTTGATTTACATTTCACACTTTTGTAAAAGAAAATTATTTAATAGATAATATTAGAAGTACAAACAACGGTGACTATCCTAGCATGTATTCTCATTATAAGCATTTTTTGTTAATAGAAAGCTTTTTTTCAATAGATACTGTTAACAACCGACGCAGTTTAACTGTTAAAATAAAGAAAAGCAGTTTCTTCCTCATGTTTTGCACATGTTAACGAAATTAACTATTTTGTTGGATCTCAAAGAAATTTCGATTGACATCCTACTTTCATCGGGAGTATTTGTAATGTCGTCATACATTTATTGCTGAGCGTGTTTTGCGTAAATGGTAAGGAATTAAAATAAATAGAAGCAAAAAAAGTTGTAATACACTTTATTGACAACACATGGACCGTTTATTTTGAAGGTGATTAAGTCAGCGTAAGTTAGTGTAAATTTTTTATTTACAACTAAACAATATTTAATATCATAAAAAATGCTATTACTTTGTTTAATTTAAAATTAATTAATAGAAATTGTGTGACCATTGATTATGAAAGTGATGTAAGTCCAATTTCCATGAAAAATGAGAAAAAATAGAATTTCTTGTACACACCACAGGTTATTATGATGTTATAAAACAATATACATAAAATAATACAAGAGGGAATGCGAGTGTGTGTGAATGTGCAAATAGGAGAATGTACGAGACATACATGAATGAATGTAGGGAAAGTGTAAACAAGTATAGGTGAGTGCATGTGTGTGTGAACAAAGAAATGCGAGACAAACGGTGAGAATGCAAAAACAACAAAAGAAACTAGATTTTTGACGAAGCGTCAAAAAACGATTCGTATGTGACGTCGTGTGACGACGTTTGATCTACATAGTTGCTTAAGGACTATTTGTCTAAGGATTTTTATTATTATTAAGTACAGGTAACCCTCCTATAACACGATAGATAGGTTCCTAGAAAGTGCCGTGTTGTGTGAAACCGTGTTGTATGAGACCCAGAGTCAGTACAAAAAGAGGGGTTACGTTCCAAAGACTTATTAAAAACAAATATTTTTGCGTGATCGTTTCTAAAGTACCCTTCGGAAAAAACCGTGTTTATGATCGAAAAGTGGCCGTTGAGAATGAAGCGAAAATTAACTCTAAATTTATGGCAAGACATGTAGTAAAATTAATAACTGGAAAAACCCGAAATATTTTGATTCAAAAAACGGCTGTCTAACGGACTGATTATAAATAAACTTTCGGAATCCTCACCCAGATGTACCGTCGTACAGAACAGTCGATCAGCAGCGTGAGACACTTTTGTTTTAGAAAAGTGAGACACTTTTGTTTTAAAGAAATACCTACTTTCCGCAATATTATATCTTTTAGGCGGCAAGCCTCGCCGCGGCTGTAGAAGTACATTGTTGTACAAAGATTTTCGCAATTTTCTTATTGTGTTAGAGCGAAACCGTGTTATAGGATGCCGTGTTGTCGGAGGGTTTCCGCAATTTATGAATCGTGTTATAGCGAAACCGTGTTATAAGATGCCGTGTTGTAGGAGGGCTACCTGTACATATATATGTATATTGCGTTTCTGACATAATTAGTTATAGGACTCAGTCCCGCGTACGTTATAAATAAGATAGCATACGTTTCACATTCCTTTACTCCTAGGTACTCAAGTTCACCCTTTATCTTAACCTAAACATCCTGCTATGTACATTCCTATCTAATTCCGCGAACCTTTATTTACATCATGCAATCTTCAGACAATAACAGATCATAACTAATCTCTCTTTATTTTCTCTTCTGACACCACCGAGCAATATAAAAAGCCCAGATCGAGTAGCCTCGCGACCAGTAGCAGTCCGACTAGTCACAGGGTACGATCCCCTCGTGCTGGACTCTGCTAGTTTCAATCCTAATTCCATCCATTTTCTACCAACTCCAAACTACGCGTTTCATTTATATTATAACTCTAAGCTCATTTGTATCAGTTTATATTCCAACATCATCTTTAGTATTGAATATATTTTATATTTAGTTATCTTCGCCTTTAATCATTTCCCATAAACCCGAGATCTCTTTAAGAGCTTGTGATTATTTAAAATACGTATACTCGATTACGCTGGATCTGGTGGTGCGAGACATAGCCGCACGAGATCAATTAAATTGTGAAGTCGAGATAGGTAATCCACATCACCACGGTGGTGCGAGACATAGCCGCACGGTGCGCATATGATGTATTTGATGCCTCTGCATTTTTAGTCAGCTCATGGGGAGACAAAGACGAGGAGATCGTAGATAGCAATTACGTAAGATCCTACGCACCCTATACGCGAAGTTAAGTATCAGTTATTACCTATTGATATATCTGTGAAGAAGATCACAGCGAAGGATCCTAACAAAACCGAAATCTTAAAGTCATACAAACTGTTTATTCCTTTTCAACTGCTAGCCTCTCTTCCAATACAAATTCAGCAGCGCCACTCCCGGTCGCTCGCACACTCACACATGCACACATATACATGCCTAATTTTTACACAAAGTATATAGAATTATTTCAGTATTATTTTAGAAAATATTTAATAATATTGTAGTGTGATATATCGTTTCTCTAGACAAGTTTAAACAGATATGGTGTGTACGTATTACGAATGCGGTAAAAATAAAAGATGTCGAAAAATAAAATATTTTGAAGGTGTTACGTGCGGGACGCGCGCGGATAAGGCCTCGAAGGTTTGTTTGCCCTAACAAAATTAATTGTTAACGGGACTTAATGTTTTTGTGGATCCGGAGACGCGCTAGTCACCATACGGGCCCTTTCACAAGATCGCAATGTTTAGAGGAAATGACGGAGGCAATTAAAGAAATGTAATTCAAACTAATTAAAATATTCAAAAGATTATATTTTATAGAATATGAAGCGATTAGAATGGTAGCGTATATAACATACTGTGAATCACAATGAACTGAACAAAAATATTGTAAATATCCGAGATGCGCAATCCGTAGATTTGAAGAAGAAGCAATTACTCAAATACAAAATAAAATTATAGTCCAGTGAGGGAAATCCCAAAGTTAAATAATTAACTACTGGATTACTTGCCGAAAAATTCATAAGATAGCTGGAAGAATAAAGGAAACAACTCACCGAAATATCTGTACTTGTATGAATTTAGAATAAATCAAGCTCTTGTAAAATGTGAAATACCAACTGCGTCTGGTTCCTGGAGGAAGAACACACACACATGTAAGGACTCAACCAATGAGAATTTTGAAACTGACCAATTGCTGAATTCAAATAGACTATAAAATAAAATTATACTTTAAAAATTAAAAGAATAAAATTGAATATAATTGAATGGAAAAATAAAATAATATATTGAATTAAAAATTTAACGTGATTATTAACGCGAAAGTTTTACGTGAAGATAGAGTCTTTGTCTGAATTTTGCACTTTAACAAATTCAAGAACAAACTCGTCTCTAAACCACTTCACGGACCCTCGACACGCACCTCGCGATTATACACCGAAGAGTGTCGCAACTTGCACCTCTCGGAGAAGACCAGAGTGGGTCTAGTCCGAAATTGTTTATGCTGCATTGATATGCGCCTAACGAATTAGGCTGCGAGGCCAATGCGTAAGAGACCGTGATTCGTTAATTAGGTGGTGATGGTGGGTACATGTGTTCCTCCCTTGTCCAGCTCTTATCTTTCTCTCTTTCTATATAGTTCTTTCCTTTACTCTTAAGCTATGGATTGTTAATTAGCTATTGAATAATTTTACATACATAACCAATACAGTATAAAATGTTAATCTGTTCACGTTATAAAAATTTAGAATGTAACATTATCTATTTCGCTTTACAATTATTAAAGTCAAATTGTGCTCGGTACTGTAACTATTGTAGGACTTATTGACGTATGCGTATTTATAATAACGGTATAATGAAATACTATGGGCAATTTATATAATATTGTAATGTTACAAAGACAATTTCTATTACAATTCTATATTGCGTCGCGGGCCCTTGAGGAACATTCCAGAACGCTTGGCGTTATCGGACCACACGAGTGTGACTTCCGTTTATATTCGGCGGTTCGGAGAAGTAGAATGATCTAAGATTTTGGCCGTGGGACCACGTTGATTTCAAGGAAGGAATGTGTTATATTAACAATCTTAATTTAGTTGCTAAAAGATAGTCTATCTAATAACATAAAAGACCGTTACTGCGTTCGATCAGGGTGTTCCCAGAATGCAATACGCATTATCGATACACATTCGGTCGGTGAGAACTACAAAGGAAATTTTGGAAAAGATTCCTGTTCGGAACGTAACAAAGGACTTCTACATAGAGTGAAACCAAGTGAAAGCCAGTTTGGTTTAATGACAAAACGTTTGGGTGAAACGAGTTCCATGAAAAATAAAAAGAAAACAATTATCCTGTTAGGAAATTCTCAGTGATCCACCCCCATAAAGCAGGGACGACGCACAGTGAAGTATTTGCACCGAAAAGGCGGACATAACACAATTTAAAAAATTTTGCAATAAGTGTAGAATTTCTGGTGCTTGAGTTAGTTAAATATGTGAGAAACAATGTATCAACATCCTTTTTTTGATTTATGCAATCATAAAGCGATGTTCTTCAATGAAACTGAAGGATTTCATGACGCGCTTTCCTTCCCTAACAATTGTCCAAAACGCGGCTCTTATATATTCAAAATTTTTCATTAATTTGAAAAAATTGGATACATTGTTATTATATGCAAACTTTTCAGACAAATATAACCTTCACTTTCCAACAGGTTTTACTTTGTTATCATACATATTTGTCTAATAATTAATGTTTGAATATGATCGATAATTTAATCATCTTTTTTTACGATTTTAAAACTTCATTAATGATTTTGTTATACTTCCGGGTGTGTCCCGATGCTCTATTTTGTGTCATTTTATTCTGTAACATGTCCTGATTGCAATGCAAAAACATTTGGTTCCGACCTCGTCCGACTGCAGATTTTATAGCAATTTGAAACTTAATTGTCGCCGGATTATACTCGTAGGCTTGCACCCCCGCGTTCATTGACCATGCACAGGACGCTCATAAATTCTTCGAAAGAATTGTCTAGACTGTCGACGATTAAGGGGGCAAGAGATGTTTATACTATGGTACAAATAAGACTCCAACTCTGTTCTCTATTTTCTAAATGCATTCAGTTGAAACAGTGCCTTCACAGTTAGTTATATATATTTTAATTTTTTGTATTGTGGTGTGTCCGCCACTACCTTCTTGCTAATTTATCTTTTCTTCTAAACTTTTTTAATTTTCTCTGTTGCCTGAGTATCTCTAAGCACTTCCTGCCTATTCTGCAATCTTCAATTTTCCCAGGATCTAGTGCAAATCTGCTCAATGTCAGATTGTACATTCGGCAGCTAGACTTGTGTGGGCCTAGGTTTTTCCATTGATTTTCTCTTTCACCCCTTCAAATTTCCACTCTGTGCTTTTCCTTTCCTTCTCCTATTTCTACCTCTTCTTAAAAAGGGCATAAAAACAATGGACATCGCGCCGCTCGGGACATTCGTGATTTTTCTATCGACACGTTTACACCCGCAGAATTGCTAACACACTCGTTTTTTTTCTAGAGCGATTAACTTATTTAAATATAAATGATAATACTCTGTAATACTAATAATATGTTTACAAATTGCGAGAAAAATATTTGCAATCCGTAGTATGTGACAAATGTCGAGGAATTTATGCAAATGAAAGTACTCTTACTTATATCCCGTCTCTTCCTTTTTCGTACTAACTGTGATAAAAATAGTTAAAAATCTAAAGAATAGTGAGTTCAAACTTTAAAATAGTCTTTGATTTACTAATTTTGGACGAATTTTGACAAAGTTATAGAAGTTTAAAGAGCGCGTCAATTTTAAAATACTCGTGTCTGCCTTTTCGGTGCAAATACTCCACTATGCGACGGACACATGGCCGTCCTACAACGACCACCACGGGGTCGAGGCCTGACGCTGTGACATGACGTCCGGGCCATAAACCAATCCTGCGACCTCAAGTTTCGTGGGGAGTAGGAAACCTCGCGAAACGGGAAGAGGGCATTCTTCTACAGACCTTTGAAAGACATTCTTTTCTCGAGGACACTATTTCGCCCACGGAATCGGCTTGACACAAAATACGAGGTGCGATCATTAAGTTCCCGGACTGTGTCTGCTGTGACCAAACGGTTCACACAACTGACATGCGCTCGCAGAACATATGAATAACAATCTTCAAGACAAATAACACGAAGTTTGGAAGCGATATGCTCATTAAATCGTGTGTTATACAATTTTATAGTAGCATACGCGCGCGCTCCGCTGCGAAATTACGATGAACTCCAAATTGGAACAAAGAGCTAACATTAAATTCTGTGTGAGACTCGGGAAATCGGCGACCGAAACGTACGCAATGTTAAAATAGGCTTACGGGAATGAAGCAATGGGTCGGACGAGCTGTTTTGAGTGGCATTCGCGATTCAAAAATGGCAGGACATTTTTGGAAGACGACGACAGATCCGGACGGCCACTCACGTGCAAGACTTCCGAAAACGTGGAAAAAATTCGGGCAATTGTGCATTGTTACGTTCCGAACAGGAATCTTTTTCAAAATTTCCTTTGTAGTTCTCACCGACCGGATGTGTATCAATAATGCGTATTGCATTCTGGGAACACCCTGATCGAACGCACTAACGGTCTTTTATGTTATTAGATAGACTATCTTTTGGCGACTAAACTAAGATTGTTAATATAACACATTCCTTCCTTAAAATCAACGTGGTCCCACGGCCAAAATCTTAGATCGTTTTGCTTCTCCGAACCATCAAACATAAATGAGAAAGCGCACTCGTGTGGTCCGATAACGCCAAGTGTTCTGGAATGTTCCTCAAGGACCCGCGATGCAACATAAAATTACAATAGAAATTGTCCTCATAACAGTACAATATTATGTAAATTGTCCATAGTATTTCATTATACCGTTATTGTAAGTGCTTATACGTCAACCAGTCCTACAATAGTTACGGTACCGAGCGCAATTAATTTTGATACTTGTAAAGACGAAATAGATAATGTTTGATTCCAAATTTTTATAATATATGCAGATTAACATTTTATACACCGCCGGTTATGTATATAAAAATTATTCAATAGTTAATTAACAGTCCATAACTCAAGAGTAGAGGAAAGAACTATATAGAAAGAGAGAAAGATAAGAACTGGACAAGGGAGGAACGCACATGCATCCACCACCTCGAATTAACGAATCATGGTCTCTTACGCATTGGCCTCGCAGCCTAATTCGTTAGGTGCATCTCAATGCAACGTAAACAATTTCGGACTAGGCCCACTCTAGTCTTCTCCGAGAGGTCCAAGTTGCGACACTCTTCGGTGTATAATTGCGAGGTGCATGTCGGGAGTCCGTGAGGTGGTTTAGAGACGAGTTTGTTCTTGAATTTGTGAAAGTGCAAAATTCAGACAAAGACTCTATCTTCACGTAAAGCTTTCACGTTAATAATCACATTAAATTTCAATTCAATATATTATTTTATTTTTCGATTCAATTATATTCAATTTTATTCTTTTTAGTTTTTAAGGTATAATTTTATTTTATAGTTTATTTGAATTTCACAATTGGTCAGTTCAAAATTCTCATTGGTGGAGCGTTTTCATGTGTGTGTGTTCTTCCCCGGAACCAGGCGTAGTTGGCATTTCACATTTTACAAGAGGTTGATTAATTCTAAATTCATACAAGTACAGACATTTTGGTGAGTTGTTTCCTTTATTCTTCCAGCTATTTATGAATTTTTCGGCAAGTGAATCAGTAGTTAATTATTTAACTTTGGGATTTCACTGGATTATAATTTTATTTCGTATTTGAGTAATTGTTTCTCGTTCAAATCTTCGAATTGCGCGTCTCGGATATTTACAATATTTTTCTTTAATTCATTGTAATTCACATTATATCATATACGCTACCATTCTAACCATTCCATATTTTATTATACAAAATATAATCTTTGAGTATTTTAATTAGTTAAATTACATTTCTTTAATTGCCTCCGTCATATCCTCTAAACATTGCGATCTTGTGAAAGGGCCCGTATGGGACTAGCGTATCTCCGGATCCACAAAAACATTAAGTCCCGTTAACAATTAATTTTGTTAGGGCAAACAAATCTTCGAGGCTTTATACGCGCGCTTCCCGCACGTAACAGCATGAAGATCGACGCATCACCATCAAACAAATTTCCGATATCATGATGATGTCATTTGGGGAGGTACAAATGATCTTGACCTTAATTTTGAACATGCACCGCATTGCTGCGAAATTCGTTCCCAGACATCTGTCGCGAGAACAAAAAGACCACCGGTTACAAATTTGTCAAGATCTGCGGCAGCAGTGTTTAGATAACCCGGAACTCTTAACAAGGATCATTACCGGTGATGAAAGTTGGATTTACGGGTATGATCCTGAGACTAAACAGCAATCTTCGCAGTGAAAAAGCCCTCAATCTCCACGACCGAAGAAGGCGAGACAGGTCAAAAGCTCAACAAAGAGCATGATCATTGTTTTTTTCGATATTCATAGGATTGTTCACCGCGAATTTGTTCCCACGGGTCAAACAGTGACTGGTGCTTTTTATTGTGACGTTTTGAGACGTCTCAAGGAGGACATTCGTCGGAAACGACCACAACTGTGGGCAAAGAAGAATTGGGTGCTCCAAGACGACAACGCGCCAGCACACAGAGCACTCGTAACACAAGAGTTTTGTGTACGAAGTAACATAAGCCCTTCCTCACCCTCCATACTCGCCAGATTTGGCACCCTGTGACTTCTTTTTGTTCCCCAAAATGAAATTGGAGCTAAAGGATCGGCGGTTTGACACGGTGGACGAGATTCAACGCGAATTGCAGGAGGTGCTCGACACGCTTCAAGAAGAAGACTTTCAGGAAGCTTTTCAAAAATGGCAGAAGCGCTGGGATCGGCGTATAGTTGCCCAAGGGGATTACTTTAAAGGGGATAACAGCCAAATTTGAAAAAGGTAACTGTATCTGCATATACGGGACCAGTCCGGGAACTTAATGATCGTACCTCGTATATAGTATTTTTAAAATCGAACTTAGTTAGCGTTTCAATCATTTTCTACCTCGTCTTACAATCCGGAAATTATGTTTTAGTCCGCGAACGTTTGCCACATTTAAATGTAATATAACAGAAACTTTAATAAGAATGAACATGAAATATTAAAATAAACAGCAACATATACTTGCAAATCAGTTTTTATTTAAAGGATTTCTTGTTAACTTGTATGTGTATGTTATATTAAATTTTAATTTAGTGCAATACTACAAAATAATTTACGTTATTGTTAGATAAATATCTACGGTTATTATTGTGTACTCGTCATTTAAGAGCGAAATAGATATTAGATATCTTCCTATAGGAAATGATTCCGGTAAACCATCATTGTTGTCAATAACATAATGTTCCATTCCGTAGACTCCCTAAAACAAAATAAATAAAATATTTTACTGACAAGTCTTAAATATGAACATTTAAGTAATTACAATAGAAGTTTTGTTCATTTTTACCATTAAATTTTACATATTTCGGTAGGTTAGTAAAGTAGAAGGTGCGTTAAAATTTCTAGTGATATTAAACATGATTGCACGAGAAGCAAAACCATTTATTTTCACTACCATGTTCACAAATTAAGGGAATAACTCAAAAATTTCCAATTTAAATAAAAATAACATAATTTCACTTTACATTAGCGTTGAAAATGTTCAAAATATATACTATTTCTATATTTTACTAGTAATGTGATGACCTGTATCAACTCATACAATCATAACCTTGAAGGCCATGCATGAGTATTTTCTCTTTACATTTTACTTTATTATTTGCAAATACATACTGTTCAAAAATATTGAAATCAAACTTATATTACGTGTTACATATAAGTCAAATAGATGAAAAGATCTATATAAACCATCTAAAAATGGTTTATTCTCAATATTTTTCATGTAAGAATTCATAGATTTACGAATAAAACTATTATTATAATTCGTTACACAGAATTATATATGTACTATAATTCTCAGCGATGTTTAACGTTTACGTGAACAATCATTTTTGGAATCCGTTCAAAATAAATTTACTATTTCTTCCAATATAGTTTGAATAATTGAAAAGTTCGATAATTACTATTTGCACGAATGGAAACCTAAATCGAAAATCAATAAAGCATCTTTAAATATTTTGAGTGAACTTGTTTCATCTGATACGCAGTATAAGTTCGGACCTAAATTTTTTGAGCATCCTGTATAAAATATTCCGATTAATCGTTTTAATAAAATATATATATAGTTTCATGAACAAAGAAAAAATTTTGTAAATTAATTATTTTTGCTGGTTCACCGTGTATTTGTATTAAGAATTTAGCATATTAAGTCAATTACATACCGGTGGTATAGGGCAAGCCAAATCATTCAAGCCAAATGCGCTTATAAACGGTCTAGCAATGCTATGATGTTCCTTTGTCACTTCACAAAAATTTGTATCTACATCAAGTCCAATATCGTTCGTATATTCGCCCATGTTAACTCCATATACTTTGGCTATTGCCTGTGTACAAGATTAATGACTATTAATATTGAATGTAACCATATACTAATTTCCCACGTAATGCAACGAGCATTAGACTGCTAAAATTTGATGTCACTATAACGCACAAAAGTATACAAAATAAAGTCTTTAATGCTACATTGCTACGTGTAGAAATACAATATAAAACATTCAGAACATGTAGTAGTATAAAGGCTCAGATTGAGATATGTGGAGGCCCTGTTATAAAATAGAAAGGCACTGAATTTTCAAGTAACAAAAAGAGTACATGGCTTTGGGATCGTCAATTAAGTTTGAACTTTGAGTATTAGCAAATATGAATGTCCTATTTATGGAAATATATAGCGTCAAATATTCAATAATTTTTCAAATACAGTGTAATAAAATGTTTTTCATTATCATCAATACAGTTTTAATTTCTAAGCATATGAAATGTTATTGTGATGCGGTACGTATACAAATTGTATGCCATTGGTCCAAGTTTGATTTCTTGTGGATGAGAATTTTTTTATCAATTATAACTTTTATTTATTTATTTATCCTATTATAATGTTATTATTTAGCTAAATCAACGATCCTAAATCCTTGTATTCTGCTTGTAAGGCTAAAATGAAATAATTCTGTCCTATATTTTTTCCTATTTTTTTCGCAAGGAATTACGTAACGTCTATTTCTATTTGGCCAGGACCTGCACATAAATGCTTTTGCGATACATTGAAAATATAATTAAATACTAATGCAAGTACGTACTCTGATGTCTTCCGGTGGTTGTTTGATGACCTCCAAATGAGTACTTACAGTACTCCCATATTCGCTGTCATCGTCCACCGTAATTTCACATGATCCAGGTTCCACGAATTCGTCATTACTATACTTACACTCAGCGTCATCAAATATTATTTCAATCTCAGCCTTATATGAACAATAAATAGTTAAAATAATATAAAATGTCCCGCAAATATATGTTTTAAAGTCAACATGCGGATTGTGAGAATTTTACCAAATATCTGAATTACATGTAATTTATATTAATTCATATGTAATTGTGAATATGTAAGATTATGAAGTTGAATGTTAAAAAGTGACTCGTTACACTTTAATCTGAGTTCATTATGTTCTAAAATAGTTTATTTGATACAAGAAATTAAAAAGTAAGGTTAAAAAATCAAATTTCGGAAATTAATTGTTGGAAGCTATTATTTTATTTAATGTTATCCGCGTTTTTAATTAATTTTATCATTTGTAATTAGAAAAGTATAGTTAATATTTTTAATCTAGTTTATGTTTCGAAACACATTGTGCATGAAATTTTTATTTCGCTCATATTACCAAAGAGTAATTTAATTTACATTTACGAATAATGTAGATATACTATTTGCAACCATTATCTTACTAAGTTTTTAACATTTTTAAAACAGCTTCATTGCAACGAACAAATTTGCTTAAACGTGAATCAGTGTTCAGCGATTTACTAGCCAGCGTTTTTCTCGTAAATGACTGGTACTAGAAAAAAATGAAAGAGGAAAAAGTGATAGTGTTTTTTATAATCAACATAATGAAGTATGTATTTTTTTCGTGTTTATACTATTTCTTAAGATATGAAGGTAACCTTCAGTTTTTTAAATGGAATGGTATATATTTTTTTATATCATATGAAAGAGCGCATCGAAACGAATTCAACGATGTATAATATCATGACCTTGAAATCCATTTTGAGTCAAAAGCAAACGAAATATTTCAAATATTTCGTATTACTGTACTTACCGGTATTTCTTACTAATATGTTTACATTTCGTGTTCAATGTGGTTTCCATTATCATAACACTATTATTATGACCTAATCATAACATAAAACCACCAAAAGTGCTTTCTAGCTAATGGAAACCACATTGAACACGAAATGTAAACATATTAGTAAGAAATACCGGTAAGTACAGTAATACGAAATATTTGAAATATTTCGTTTGCTTTTGACTCAGAATGGATTTCAAGGTCATGATATTATACATCGTTGAATTCGTTTCGATGCGCTCTTTCATATGATATAAAAAAATATATACCATTCCATTTAAAAAACTGAAGGTTACCTTCATATCTTAAGAAATAGTATAAACACGAAAAAAATACATACTTCATTATGTTGATTATAAAAAACACTATCACTTTTTCCTCTTTCATTTTTTTCTAGTACCAGTGATTTACGAGAAAAACGCTGGCTAGTAAATCGCTGAACACCCTGTATAGGTACCATTTCCTACTGTACAATGTTTTCTTTTTATCTTATTGTTTAATTGAGTAAGTGCCCATTTTACTGTTTAATTAAGTAACCGTTTATGAATTTTTTAACACATAACTAGTCCGAATATAGTTATTTATTGCAATCGAGTATGGAGCAAGCTTCATACTCGTTTTACATATATATAAATATATCCACACTTATATAATGTAAAATATACTTAAATTGGGTATTAATTAAAAATAATACGTTGAAAATGTAGCAGTAGAACTTTTGTCCATGTAATGTTTTTAAATAGTACATGACAAAACTATTTGTATTTGATACGTACTTCAACTGTCAATACATCATATCATAATTAACACTAACATTATTATGTGACACTATTACCAATATAATTGAAAAGTTTCTTAAAGAATAATTTAATTTTTTGTGAAAAATAGCTTTCTTATATCTAAAATTGTCGTAAAGCTACATATTTAAAAAACTTCCAAATTTTCAAACCTTTAAATTTATAAATTTCAATTTTTTTTAATTTCAAATGTTTTATTTTTTAATTTCGTATTCTTCAAATTTTGTTATTATTAGATTAGCATATTTTCTTTGTTAATTATTCTTAAATTTTCAGTTTCCAATATTTGTTAATTCCCAAACTTAGTAATTTTTAAGTTTGTAAATTCGAGGAAATCCAAAATTCCAAATGTTTAAACATTTGAATCTCTGAATTCTTAAATTTCTAAATTTTAAAATCTGAAGTCAGAAAATTCCTGAATTTCTGAATATGCAATCCTCAACTTTGAAATTGTTACAATTTTTAATTATTTTACTTTTTAAATTTCTAAATTTCTAAATTTCTACATTTCTACTAAAATATTTTCATATTTTTGAATTTCAAAATTTTCAGCTTTCTAAATCTGAAAATAATTCAAACTTGAAAATTCCCTACTTCAGAGTTTTTATATTTTTAAATTGTCAATTCTTAAGATTTCAAATTCTCAAGTTCACATACACTCAAATTCCTAATTCTTCTGACTTCAAAATTTTTTAAATTCAGAATTTATAAAGTTTTAAAATTCTTAATGTTATAAATTCTGCAAATACAATTTATATGGCGAACACTACCGAAATGAAGCGAAAAAGAAATAACAGTGAAAACAAGAGGGAAAAATTTATAAAATCTATAAAATTAAAATAACGTAATAAGTAAAAAGGAAGGAAAGTAAACCTTTTCCAACGAGAAAAAAGAAAAAATGGTGTAAATAGTTAATAATATTTTCATATATACATATATATATAAACCATTTGTAATTAATTTTTAACCGACTTCGAGAAAGGAGGAGGTTACTCAATTCGATCAGTATATATATATTTTTTTTTCTTATGAATCGTTTTGTCTAATTTTCCAAATGGTCATAAATAGAAATTCGTTGGGCAGAAATGGCACTCTTGAGGGTACAGATAATTTTGTTTACTATGCAATAATGATGTATAATTACGATAAGACATTAAGCAAATTGTGATATTTTGATTTTCCGCACATTTTCCAATACACTAATGTGTTTTTTACTTTAGTGTATCTCTTTCTTCTGCAATTCTACAGTGAATCGTATGAAAATAGCCACAAATGACACATCTACCTTAATTCGCTTGTAATATGTTTAACTCTATTCAAGTGAATATGCTTCGTATAACAAAATAAATCTGTACGGCGTATAATAATTAAATAACAGCTAAATGTAACAATTTAAATTTCCGTTCTTTATATTTTTAATTTGTATTTTCACATAGCTAACTAGAAATAGAATGAACGACGTAAGCAGATCAATTGCACCTAAATATATCTAAAATGAAGCATATGAAAAATTTAAACGTAGACAATGTTATATATCAGAATATAACATTCAAATTTCTAAAATTAAAATCTAAGTCCAAAATTAAATTAAAAATATTATTTAACAATCAATAATACACTGTTCAATAATTTTCTCACCCGCAATTGAATACTAAGTTTGAATAAAAATTTGTGTAAAATTCACATACAATCCGCGGATGAAACTAAGAGTATTTTAGTAACCTTACTTGTACATTGTTCCATAGTAGTACACAGAATATAAGTAAATAGAAGTTCATTTTAACAGGTGTGTCAAGTATGCTTTCCTGTATGAGCACTATTGAACATTGCTTTTGCGAGCCATTTTGTTACTCTGTGCTCCGTCTGTTAACGTAACATTTCTAGTGTCCACGTGATCTTATCGGAAGTCGTTATTTCTCACACTTCTGACGCTATCACAATGAACAATCATTAGTATAATTCGTACAACTATATTATACAATATGCTTAAATTATTTAATAATTTATGATTACATAATGATATTTGTATCTGATAATAAGAAAGACGAATGGAATTTTATTTACGTTCTGAGACATTGATTCCTATCTCTTCAAAAAGAGGAGTTTGTCAGTGTAATACATTAAAGTATGCTATTATAAGACTATAAGGAATATAAATACAGGGTGTTACCTGTAACGCTACTCACGATTTTTTGCCTACTTGCAGCCACCTTACGAAAAAAAGTTTAGAATAAAATTTGCAGGGTATGAAGTGCACAATAGATATTAGTAAAGCAAATTTTGAAAACAGTTTGTCCTCTTGGCAAAGTCAAGGTCATCTTGGGTTTCTTAAATAGGAACATACATTTTTTTTTATTTATAGCTTTAGAGGACATCGAGACGAATTCAAAACATATATTACATTATATTTTTATTAACATATTACTCGATTTACAGAAGTGGAAATGTGAAGTAAAAGACTGGAATATTATGTGATGGAAGGCGGCATATGTTACATTTTGAACATGTAATTAAATAAAGTGTATTTTTCTTATATTCTAGTCGCGTGTTTACATTCAGTGATCTCTTTGGAACCAAATAATGGTTACCCTACCAAAATCAAAAGCTAAGTACTTTACATTTTTCCACTTCTGTAAATCGAGTAATATGTTAATAAAAATATAATGTAATATATGTTTTGAATTCGTCTCGATGTCCTCTAAAGCTATGAATAAAAAAAAATGTATGTTCCTATTTAAGAAACCCAAGGTGACCTTAACTTTGCCAAGAGGACAAACTGTTTTCAAAATTTGCTGTACTAATATCTATTGTGCACTTCATACCCTGCAAATTTTATTCTAAACTTTTTTTCGTAAGGTGGCTGCAAGTGGGAGAAAAATCGTGAGTACCGTTACAGGTAACACCCTGTATATCAAAAATGAAAATTTTGAGATTAGAGATTTAGAATTTTTCAAAGTGTCAAAACTTAGAATTTAAAGGTTATAGGATTGGAAATTTAAAAATTTGAGGATTTGGAATTTGAAAATTTACGAATTTGGGATTTTAAGCACTTGAAAATTTACGAATTCGGGAATTTAGGTACATGAAAATTTTCGAATTGGGAAATTTAACTATTTGAAAATTTACAAATGTGGGAAATAAATATTTGAAAATTTAGGAAACCGGAAAATTAACTATCTAAAAATTTTTAAATTTGGGAATATAGATATTTGAAAATTTAGGAAATTGGAAAATTAACTATTTGAACATTTTTTTACATTTTTAATTTTGGGAATTTTGGGAATTTAATTGTTTGAAAATTTAAAAATTTATAAATTTAACTTTTTGAATATTTACAAACTTGAAGCTTTAGATAATCGAAAATTTATAAATCGGGCAGCATAGCTATTTGAAAATTTATGAATACGAGAATTTAAAAATTGGAAAATTTAAAAATTTAGAAATTTTATTTTCAGCTCAAAAAGCTTTGAGTTAATATTTTCGACTTTTTAAAATTGAAGACAGTCATTGGTATGTTGTTCCATCTATTATTGGTTCTTAATTAGAAAATTGTGATGCTATTGGTATATTAATTTGAAAATTCAGTAAATATTTTCGAAATTAACAAAATTATAATAAATATGCAAAATATAGTGAATGAAGAATAGTGTTTTATAATTTAAACATTCGTTGTCTGGTGCTCATTTGATCATTCCAAAATATCGTGAAATCATCATGAATACAATATCCCAGGGCTACATACATCACTACGAAGATATGTACTAATTGTAAGTATAAAAATTATATAGTTTGTTATAGTATTATTCATGACAAGTTCTCATGTTTCAAATCCGATAATTTTTGTAGAAAATACAGAACATTCTAATAAATCGACCACTATTAGTGCTGATTGGGTCGAGGTCGACGGAGTGCAACGTAATTCTATACAAACCTACAATTTTGTAAAATTATGTGATGCGATGTTAGATTACATGTGGATGTTATCTTGATGCTGTCATCAAATTTTGTTATAAATTTTTCAAATTTTTACAACATTTTAGGGAAATAACCAATAATCCAAAGGAGTAATGTCCGGAGAATACGGTGGGTGCTAATATCCCATTTGAGCGTTTGCAAGTATGTTTTGACGACATTTGTGACATGAGGCCGAGTGTTGTCATGCAGTACAACGACTTTATCATGTCTTTTCAAGTATTCGGGCCATTTTTCTCGCAATGCACGGCTCAATCGAATTAATTGTAGCCTATACCGATCGCCCGTAATGGAATCGCCAGATTGTAGCAGTTCATGGTATATAACACCCTTTTTGTCCCATCAGATACACAGCATGACCTTCGAACCATGAATATTCGGCTTTGATGTTGATGTTGCGGTCGATGGCAACGATTGACCGGGCATAGCTTAGTATTTTTTCTTCTTAGGATTATCGTAGAATATCCGTTTCTCATCCCCAGTCACAATCCGATGTAAAAAAACCGTTCTTTGTTGTCTTTGAATCAGCTGCACATAAGTGACAAATCGCTTTTCAACGTCTCTCGGTTTCACTTCACGAAGCATCCAATTGCCTTGCTTTTGAATCATCCCTATGGATTTCAGCCGTACGAAAACTGCTTGTTGAGTCACTCCCAATGATTCTGCAAAGTCCTCTTGCGTTTTACTCGGATCTTCATCAAGTAATGCCTCCAATTCCTTGTCTTCGAATTTCTTTGGCGGTCCAGAGCGAGGCTTATATTCAACGCTAAAATCGCCATTTCTGAAACGTTGAAATCATTCCCTGCATGATTTATCAGTTGGAGCATTGTCACCATAAACTTCCACAAGCATTCGATGCGCTTCAGACTTTCCTTCCAATTGAAGCAAAAAGATAGAACCTACCGCAAATGCTGCTTAGTTAGCACAAGTTTGACATAATCAATACAGTAAAAAGCAAGGTTTTTGTATGAAATTCAAAGCGATATAAACTGAATATTATTAATAGATGTTTGAAACAAAAGAAATTAGCCGTCACTATGAAACATTCATAACAGCCAGAGCTATCTTTTGAAAACGGGCCGAACTAATTTGTACACCCAATACATAAAAAAGTAAAGCAAAAATGTAGAATACAATTTTGTCATATATATTTATTTTTGAAAATTCTAAATTTATTTATATAAATTATTATATATTTCATTTTCGGAAAAATAGAGTTTAAAGGTTCTTGACTTTGTGAAGAATTTTGTTTACGGCACACAACAATACTTCTTAATAATTCAACAATTAATAGACATTGTGATAATTATCAATATCAATAAACTGTATTATATAGCACTTTTCTTGACGATATTGTTATTATACTAATGCGTACCGTAATGAATTTATTCGATAATACACACAGACAACAACATCATAAAAATGCTGATTAATAATACTTCAACAACGTTTAAAATTGCATTTGTTAATTTATAACATCTATTAATTGTTGAATTAATAAAAGAATGAAAGTCGTGGCCTTTCTTTTGCAAATAAGTGATATGAACATCTTTAGAAACCATCGACTATAATTTTCTCAAAAATAAAACTGAATGTGAAGAAACCTTATTTTATATTTTTTACTAGCTCTTGTATATAGAATCATTCATTCCTCCCTCCATCAATACAGAGACGTCGTACATATTCATTTTGTGTAAAATATTTGATAAAACTTGTTTTTTTCACACGCGAGCAATTAATAGTACACGGAACATTATTCTGTTGTTTACTCAGTGCATTTTTCATCCAAAATTAAAAAAACGATTTGTGTAGGATTTTGGCTGTGACTTACTGTATCTGTATATCGATAGAAACAATCTTTCCAGTCTGAGATACGGACGTTAGCCTCTTTTACAGTGTCCTTTCTCCTCTTCGCATGGCTGTATCGAAAAGAATACCAAATGGAATAGGCTATCGACCGTTAACATTGGCATGCTCCCAGTTCATCGACAAAGCAGACATAACGTGACTTGTATCCGCTATTTTTCGACTCTCTTTGACCGCAGAAACGTTATCGCAGTCTACAGTCTAGAGGAATATATAGCGCGTAGGTCGAAAGATAAATTTACGATCTCATTCGAGTCGTTACGTTCGTTTTGCGATGGCTTCTCGTTTCGAGAGACGTTCGCGCGATACTGAACGAGACCAAATAATTGCTCCAGCGAACAGGATACACATGATCGCTTTGCTGAGATCAACAAGAATTTTTCGAAATCCACTTAACCCAATACGTGTAACGTCGCTCGAATGCTTGTTGGTCTAATATAAATTCGATTTGCCACTTCGGATGTTCAATTACTGCTTAATGAACAGTTGACAAAAGTCTGTCATTTGTTTTATACACTGTACATTATACTTTCAGTAGCTGGAGGAGCTACTTTTGACTCGATATACCCACACATAAATAATGTAAGTAGAATCAAATACAGTTTGAGATTTAACATTCTGATAGAAGTCGAAATCAAATCGGTTGTCATGTGTCTTAGTTTGATAATTTAGAATTGGTTCCGAAAGTTTGATGTTTGGAATTTCGACAGACAGAGGTAGTATCTCGTTCAAATATAGTCGTCTAATACATTTCATTGCATTGTCATGGATCTTTCGTGAAAATGGAGAGTTTGGTGAGATTGGAAGTTTCAGTGTTGGTGGTTTTTTAGGAGTTGCTAGTCGAGGAAATAGAATTCAATACTTGTTATTATTATCGTTATAACTGTTTTTGTTATCGTTATTACTATTAAACGTTTTTCTCGTTAATAATAAGTGTCTTAACAAAATGAAAGAGGAAAACGTTTTACTGTTCTTTATTGCCGATATAATAGTGTGTGCACTTTTTTTATATTTGCAATATTTTTAGAGGAACGAAAATGACCCATAATTGTTTAAATAGAACTATATAGTTTTTCTTAGATAAATCGATTCTCTGAAATATTCTGAATAAAAAAGTATTAGGGTATAATGGTAAAAAAAACTATAATTTTTAAGATATTTTAAGTTTCTTTTTTAACATAGTATGCCATCAATAGTATTCCTATTTTTACAGAAGAGGAAATGTGAAGTACTTAGCTTCTGACTTTGATAGTGTAATCATTATTTGATTCCGAAGAGATTACTGAATGTAAACACGCGACTAGGATCTAAGAAAAATACACTTTATTAATTACATGTTCAAAATGTATGCCGCCTTTCATCACATAATATTCCTGTCTTTTACTTCACATTTCCTCTTCTGTAAATCGAGTAATATGGTAATAAAAATGTCATGTAATACATGTTTCGAATTCGTTTCGATATCCTCTAAAGCTATGAATAAAAAAAATGTATATTTCTATTTAAAAAACTCAAGGTGACCTTGACTTTGCCAAGAGAATAAACTGTTTTCAAAATTTGCTTTACTAATATCTATTGTGCACTTCATACCCTGCAAATATTGTTCTAAACTTTTTTTCGTAAGGTGGCTGCAAGTGGGAGAAAAATCGTGAGTAGCGTTACAGGTAACACCCTGTATATCTATACATACATGTACATACATCTAAATATTTAAATATCTCAATATTTAAGTCCTGAAATTAACAAATTTTCAAATTGTCATTCTTCTAAACATTCAAACTTGCATGTCATATATATCGATGTCCATAAATTTTTTAGCGGGTACTTCAACTGTCCATTATTGATCTAAAATGTTCATATCGAGTAACTTCTCTATGTTTTAAAAATAATTTATACCATTTAAAAACCTTGATTTTCACATGATCTTGCGCTATTATTTGTTGCACCACGTTAAGAATTGCATTTGGTTTAATTTGCTTTGGCATTTTATCTTTAATTATACTCCTAATTTTATAATAATCGAGATGATGTTTTATATCAAGCAGTTCCGAAGCTATTTTTATATCGCATTTACACTATATTCTTAACCCATCGTCAAATATTTACATGTATTTACACACTTGATCGCAATTTAATTTATGTATAATATGTTCAGAGATACCAGTAACGATAGCACGAGAAGAGATTGTCTTAACCGTGCTATTTTTCTTCTGCTTTTTTTTTCTTATACCTTAAAGAAAAAACTACCTTTCTTATCTGAGTTGCCCCTTTTATGTATGTGTTTATAGCTCATAAACCACGAAGGATATCGAATAAATATCTACATATATTTTATACCGCTCTTGAAGATGTAGCATTATAAAAATATTTTGCGAGACAAATTTTTTAGAAATGTTAAATTACTCTGTTCCTTTTCTTTAAAAATTTGTGTTTTTTTGAAAAATATAAATACAAATACAAATTTATATTTTCTTGCAAAATATAAATAGAAATTTTTTAGATATTATTACCTAATTTTATAATTAATTTCATGCATTCCCATGTATTTTAATAAAAATTGAAGAGATCATGAGTGAATAATTAAATGAACGAATGCACAAGGATTGAAAGCGCGAAAATAATCTTTCTTCATTATTTTTCTAATCTATGGTAATTATTTCTACAGTTTATCTCTTCAACGTATGAGAACATAATATTAGTACAGTATTTATAGAAAGCTAAGTGCTAACATTAGTTAGCAAATTAATGACTTTTATTAAATAGATTTTTATTAAATTATTACACATATGTTATCACACAAATAATTAATTGAATAAGATATGACAACATTCTTTAGTATTTCAACGTTCTTAATCAGTCTACTAAATCTTCATATTACATGTATCATAAATTATTTTGTTGTATTCGAATATTCTATAATTTTGTATAACTAATAATTCATAATTATAATGCAATTTCCATATTTCAAAATTGCTTACAATCGTATATAATTGTATATGAATTTCTGTTTATCTTTATACCGTGTAAACTTCCTAATAAATCGACTTTCCTAAATCTACAAAGTGCAGATTATCCCTGAAAACGTTGTAAACTTAGTTTCTAAATGACCGGGCAGTTTTGCGATCGTATAAATTACTTCTGCTCGAGTAATTTAATCGTACGGCACCGGTTACATTCTAATTAACGGAGCGATAGAGGAAAAAAAAAAGATAAAAAGAACGCGGGTGAGGCAATAACGTGTAACGTTCTGGAAAACAGTAACAGGTAATAACGGCCAATAGATTCAGCGCGGCCGCGTTTGTTCGATTTTGAGCGTGACAACGCGATTTCCTGTTTCGTTTCGAAGCCTGTGTTGTTCGATCGAGATTAATTCAATTGTACCGTGGACCGCATCCGTTCCCACGACTTTATCAGGAACTGTCGCGTCAGTGTGGGTCGCATGACACGCCAGATACTACCGACAAAGAGTGCACATATAATTGAAATGTGCGGCTAGATCAAGTGGTAAATGAATTGACGAAATCCGTTTAGCCGTATGTCCATCGGGCCGGAATTGGAATAAGCTCGTAAAGCGTCCGGCGTGCTACAACACACATGTATTTTCATGTATTTTCACAGTCGATGTTGTGACATTTCAAAAGTTCCGATTACGCTTTGCCAATTTAGCTTTCGAAAATTCATTGTTTTTGACATTTACGAGATTAATTTTGCTGGTACAAGTTTTATAGTATAGTATTGTTAGAAAGAATAAGATCCTAGTGCTTGAATGAGTTTTGATAATTAATTGAGTAAAAATTTTGTTAATCACATTTTTTATTATTTTAAACGTTTACACTAATGTAACGCCTCTGGAATTGTACGCAGGAGTTAACAGCGCTCGTGTAGTAAAGAGCAGCGTTTACATACTGAACGACTCACTTTTATTATAATTATATCTAAAGGAATGTGGGATTCATGTGATGTTGAGTTGAGGAGTGGAATTCGCAGATCAATACCTTCCAATAATTAGGTTTATTCAATTAACGAATGAAGAGGATTAGTATTACAATTAACAATTATTCTTGCAAAAATATAAAAAGGATATGTTGGAGTAATGATACCTCGACCCCGCATGACATTTACATGCATCTATACATGGTTTTTGTAAATTGAAAAACATCGTCCGCCCTCGCGTGAAGACAATGCATAAATTACGCAATTATATATTAACTATTATATTGAATAAATTCTTTCTGTTTCTTTCTATTAACTTCTACCGTACACGCGTTTGTGTAAATTCCTGCTTACTTAACCCTTAACCCTTCGGTTATATCAGTATATACATATATCTGATATAATTTCCTGTAATGAGTGAATTTAACAAAAGAACAAAATAGACTTTTATCGCGTAATAATAAAAAACTTCAGTAATTAAATAATGCATAATCTGCGAATGTTAAATGAATCTAATTGATGAGAAAAGCAATTTTCCAGCTAATTATTTCATATTTTAGCTTTTAAAATGTTACAATGAATGCTACGTGGTTTTCGATTTTAAACTTGCTGGTTTTACAAAATTAGCAAGATTCGGATTTCTAATCGATTATCTACCGCTTCTGTAGTCGACTGCTAAAATGCTACGCAAAAATCGCTCTTTTACAAAAGTTTATCGAAATCCTACCTTGTGTCAGAACAATAATATATATTTTTTTAAATTATTAATCCAAGATTCAAGACTTGATGTGAAATTAAAGTAATTAATTAATTGGACACAAAACAGTCACTCTGTAGTTCGACTTTATAACTAGTTCAATTGCTCTTTTTGTCAGAACATAAATTGACACCTAAACCAGATGCTTAATTGGGGAGCCCGCTCTCGCTAGCTACTGTAACCCAACGATACAGGAATTAGATGAACAACCAAGTCCAACAGGGTTGCAAATTAAGAATGATTCTAATTATAAATCGTGATTACTGAACCGCCACTCAAAATGTACGGGCTTTGGAGATCAAACCGCTTAAATGGGAAGCTTGCTGCTCGTTACCTACGAATCTATCCAGAGCGAAAAAAATACAATAAAAGAAATAAAATTCACATGAAGATTCGTCATTGATGTATCCTTCACGATGTCACACTAATTATAACATAACAGCAAACTATATTGGTTTATTATATGTACATATCATAAGTTTCTATAACTCATATTATAATTATAAGTTTCTATAATTTAACACTTATGTTATGCAAAAATATTATTGTACAATTCTCCAAGATCAACATTTTTAAACTTATTTAGTGACTTACGCAAACAAGGAAGTATTTTTGTTAAAGTACTGAATACTCGCAGTATGATTTCGACGCCTCTGGTGGGAAATTGCAAAGCTCCGATTGCAAAGCTCAGACTCCTGTTTATCTTGCGTTGTTTAGGTCATAAGAATAGTAGATATTTGGTTTCCAGTGATGTGGAAAAATGCGACTTGGTAATTCCAAGATTTTTTATTCAAGAAGTAATATTTTGTCATATTTTCATTTCAGAGATGCTCTTTTGCAATTACGCTTTTAAATCTTTCAAAAAAAAGCGTTTTTATATATCTGCGTTCGTTATAAAGTTTTAATAACGACATTCGGTTTTGTAAGCTTCCTCAAACTTACAAATACTTTTTCTGCACAATACTGTAGATAAGTGGCCACTTTGCGATAGTTTTATTTTCATTTTTGTACGTGATTCCGTGTTTCCAATTAGGCAAGATCTACTACTATAAAATTGTTATAAATAGAATATGCTTTGTTCAAGAATGAATTAGTTATATTCACCTCGAAACAAAACAAGTATGAAAGTTGTTACGTGCGGGAAGCGCGCGTATAAAGCCTCGAAGGTTTGTTTGCCCTAACAAAATTAATTGTTAACGGGACTTAATGTTTTTGTGGATCCGGAGACGCGCTAGTCACCATACGGGCCCTTTCACAAGATCGCAATGTTTAGAGGAAATGACGGAGGCAATTAAAGAAATGTAATTCAAACTAATTAAAATATTCAAAAGATTATATTTTATAGAATATGAAGCGATTAGAATGGTAGCGTATATAAAATAATGTGAATCACAATGAACTGAACAAAAAATATTGTAAATATCCGAGACGCGCAATCCGTAGATTTGAAGGAGAAGCAATTACTCAAATACAAAATAAAATTATAGTCCAGTGAGGGAAATCCCAAAGTTAAATAATTAACTACTGGATTAACTTACCGAAAAATTCATAAAATAGCTGGAAGAATAAAGGAAACAACTCACCGAAATATCTGTACTTGTATGAATTTAGAATAAATCAAGCTCTTGTAAAATGTGAAATACCAACTGCGTCTGGTTCCTGGAGGAAGAACACACACACATGTAAGGACTCAACCAATGAGAATTTTGAAACTGACCAATTGCTGAATTCAAATAAACTATAAAATAAAATTATACTTTAAAAATTAAAGAATAAAATTGAATATAATTGAATGGAAAAATAAAATAATATATTGAATTAAAAATTTAACGTGATTATTAACGCGAAAGTTTTACGTGAAGATAGAGTCTTTGTCTGAATTTTGCACTTTAACAAATTCAAGAACAATCTCGTCTCTAAACCACTTCACGGATCCTCGACACGCACCTCGCGATTATACACCGAAGAGTGTCGCAACTTGCACCTATCGGAGAAGACCAGAGTGGGTCTAGTCCGAAATTGTTTATGCTGCATTGATATGCGCCTAACGAATTAGGCTGCGAGGCCAATGCGTAAGAGACCGTGATTCGTTAATTAGGTGGTGATGGTGGGTACATGTGTTCCTCCCTTGTTCAGCTCTTATCTTTCTCTCTATCTATACATATAGATCTTTCCTTTACTCTTGAGCTATGGATTGTTAATTAGCTATTGAATAATTTTACATACATAACCAATCCAGTATAAAATGTTAATCTGTACACGTTATAAAAATTTAGAATGTAACATTATCTATTTCGCTTTACAATTATTAAAGTCAAATTGTGCTCGGTACTGTAACTATTGTAGGACTTATTGACGTATGCGTATTTATAATAACGGTATAATGAAATACTATGGGCAATTTATATAATATTGTAATGTTACAAAGACAATTTCTATTACAATTCTACATTGCGTCGCGGGCCCTTGAGGAACATTCCAGAACGCTTGGCGTTATCGGACCACGCCAATACCACGTTGATTTCAAGGAAGGAATGTGTTATATTAACAATCTTAGTTTAGTCGCCAAAAGATAGTCTATGTAATAACATAAAAGACCGTTACTGCGTTCGATCAGGGTGTTCCCAGAATGCAACACGTATTATCGATACACATCCGGTCGGTGAGAACTACAAAGGAAATTTTGAAAAATATTCCTGTTCGGAACGTAACAAAGTGATTAAGATTTTGCAATATCGAAAATAACGAAATAATTAAATAGCTAATGTATGAATAATGAAATAATTAGGCAGACAATTGCGCGAAAAAATTAAAGTTTAACACCTATACCAAAGCATCTTCAATGTTTAACCTTGAAGAATTACTATTTTCACAAACTTTTTTAAACGTATTAATTTATATTAGACTTTTTATTTAGTAAACTTACATCGGTGACAATGGTACATTTCAAATGAAAAATATTTACTTTCCGAGGAAAGAATTTGAAACATCTACTAGTGATTCACAGTTCCTTGAACAACAAGTTGCTGATCGCCACTTTGCGTGAGGTAGTGCAATATATTCATCGTATTTATGAAAAGTCTTCAGAGATGGATGACGAATCAGATTGGAAGAAGGTGAATTACAATGGTTCGTCCATGTTAAATTGAAGGGCTAAATTTCGTTTTCTCTCGAGGTTCATTTGATCGGAGATTTGGAGCAAGTTAGCTTGTTCCTGCCGAAGAGCTCGTTTTAGCTCTTGTAGTTTCCAACCTGCCTCTATTTGCTTATCTGCGATCTGCTTCTGTAAAGCAGCTATTCGCTGGTTCAGAGTATTGTAATTTGCTGTTAGTGGATTTGCCGCATCACCAGGAGCAGCTCGATCGCATATAACCGCTCCGTAATCCTGCTGCACCATATCCGACGTCAACAGGCAAATCTTGTCATGAAGATCTGCTAACTGCGTCAATGTTAACGACTAAGGAAGAAGAAATATATAGATTAATGGTTAATAAAATTAATAGACTAATAAGTATGAATTGGGATAAGAATTATAAGGAGTATGTAATAGAAAGGAAATCATTGTAATAAGTAATCTTTAAAGGTTTTTATCAAAGAAAATTATGTTAATGTCAAACTTGTTATTATACCTTAGCAAATTTTTATTTTAATTTAAAAAGTAATGACGATAAATGCCTATTAATATTGTATAGTTTTTAATATTGTAATGAAAAGTATAAAAATAATTGTACATGGTGATTGCTAATAGATTGTATAGGGTGAAATTTCAAACAAAATAGCTATTTAGGGTTAGCATGTTAAAATATTGAGAAGACACTCAACAACTACATCACATAATTTGCTAGTAACAAATACAAATGTTAGGGATTCTTCTATGTGTCACAATCATTTCAATAAGTGATAAGAGGTCTTCGATTTTTAAATTGTACTGAAATTTGGAAATTCTCAAAATTGGGAATTCGAGTAATTAAATAGTTGAGGATTTGTAAATTAGGGAACACCTGAGTATTAGGAAATCTACGCATCTGGAAATCCGGAGATTTAGGTATTTAAAAATTTGGAATTTTGAATTTCGGAAACTCGGAACTCGGAAATTTTTGAGTTTTAAGAATTTTACTATTTGGAAAGTTGGGAGATCATAGAATTTGGAAATGCAGAAATTGAGACTTTTGGGAATTTTTGAAATATTACGAATATGTAGATTTGAGACTTTTCGGATTTTAAAATTTAAATATTTGGATAACTAGAGAATTGGGAATTTAAAAATATTGAATTTTATTAATTTAGAAATATAGGAATTTGAGAAATTTGAAAATTTAGGAATTAAAGAATTTATAGATTTATGACATTTGAGAATTTTGAGAATATGAGGTTTTAAACCTGTTAAAAGTCTGAGAATTGAAGAATTAAATATTTGGATTTTTGGAATTTGTGAATTTGCAAATTGTAGAATTGGGGAGGTTGGAAATTTGGAATATTATTCAAATATTTACGATTCAGAGAAATCTGAAAATTGGTAAATATAGGAATATTAATGTAATGGATTATTGGGATTTTTTAGAACATGAGGGTTTAAAATTTTGAGGAATTTTCAAAATATGATTTGGTACTCTTGGGAATTTTTAGAAATTTTAAGGGAAACTTAGGAATTTAGTGATTTGGAAATTTAAGAATTTAAATATTTGCATATTCGAAAATCAGTGCCTCGCTCGCTTTAACTCGGTCGCGTCGGGCAAGCGTTCGGCTAGAACGTTAGGAAACGTTGCTTCGGTGTTGGGAAGGAATTTTATTAGGAGGACGGAGAGCCTGGTCCGCAAAGGTCCGGCTGCCCCAGAGAGTGGTTTGTATGGTCTTTAGTTTTCAAGAACCTGGTCCGCTAAGGTCCGGCAGCTCCGAGGGTGTGGTTTTGTTCTACAGGATACGACTAACGTAGCTATGACTTTTTCCAGGTATTTATATGTTTTTGCTATGTCTATGTCCGTCCAATCACGGGCGCGCGTTGTCATGTACAAGGGTCTTTTATGGCATTGCCTGCCCGAGGTACGCTGATTACGCCGCGTACGGGAAATATGTTTCGCTTATAGCTAACCTATGTACAATATTTACAATATTTTTGCGCTGCAAAAGGAATTTAGGCCCCTATTTTTGTTAAAGATGAAGATAATGGTGATAATAGATAAAACTTAATATATTTTTATTTGTAAGTGATCTATATTCAAAATAGTATTAATTCTTTAATATTTAGTTGATAGAAGTTTGGCTGATCAACGGCCCTGGAAAGGCGTTCATTTCGAGAGTGGTACAAATCCACCTTAGGTTGAAATTATTTTTAGCTGAATATATTACGGCACAATTCAACTTCAGTAAACTGTAATAATGTTGTTAAGACTGTGAAAAACTACAAAATGTTCACGTATAATTATTGATTTTTATTATAAACTCCCAAGTAAATTCGAGTTCAGTTATAAATAAGAGTTCAACAATAAATATTCAACAAAGTCGACACGGTTCTTATTTCAGTATCGGTGCACAAATCCTCTTAACAATGTTGCCGTTATTTGAAAATTAATTACAAATTGTAGTTTCCTTCAGTTAAGAAAATATAGCTCAGAATAATTTCAACGAAAATCATAACTGCATAATGCATTTGAAATTGAAACTGTTGGGTAATAATAACAGACTAAAGTACTTTTCTGGGTAATAATATCACTTCAATAAAATCTGCCTTTGAATTGATTAGGTGGATCAGATTTACAAGGAATGCAGCATATAAAATATAATACAAAACTTCGATGGTTCGACATAATGAATTATAAAATTCGACATACTAAAATTCTTGATATATTACTACAACAAAAATGAATCTTTGTCTACTTTCATAATTTTTAAAAACCTTATTAAAAGTTCCAATATTTATTGCAGTACAGTACGTTCCTAACATAAAATGTAAAATATTTTGTAAAGTATTCACGTTTTGACAATCTTGGATTAGGATTTGTTTGCATAGGTTAATAAAGAGGATCCGTTGATTTAACAAAAAAAAAGATATGAATTGTATTAAGGAGCAAAATGCTATTGAACTTGGCAGATGCATCGATGAATCCATAAAAAATTAAGTTGTATAAAGTTGGTTAAGGTTATTTTTGGGATCTTTAGTTAAAGTAGAGCAGTAATCTCTTAAAATCCTCAAAATTAGTTTGTATACTGTTCCCCAAGAGCGTATATATTATATCTATAAGAAGATATAGGATAATTAAAAAGAATCGCGTTAAAGTACAACTACATTTTTCCATTATCTAGGACGTAAATCGTTCAACGTCCATAGTTAAGTATAATTTAACAACGTCGGTGCATACTTTTAACAAGTTTTGGGTATAAACGATAGGAAGCAACTTTCATATTTTCTGGAGTTGGCAGGATAGTTGTTTTAGTTCGATATATGTTTTGTCTAGAGCTTAGTGGTAATACCTACGATCTCATTTCAGTATCATTTGGAAACTCCTTTTCAATACTCAGTACACACATATTGTAAAAATAAATGTCATAAACAATAATAATGCAAAGTAGCAAACGACTGTTTTTTCAAAAACTCAATGATAAAAATTTTTTATAACAGGATGGTGTGCTATGACATATACGCTCTTGTGAAACAGATAATACACAATATATTTCGTGACTAAATTACAAAACATGTAAGGGTACGATAGAAAAGTGTATTCTACTAACCATTCTCTTATTTCTTGATTTCTGATGTTAGCATTTACATTCAATGGTAGTACTATGTATAGTTCTAGGTAATATTTGAGGCTTTAGTTCGAAGAATTTTAGTAAGAAATGGAAAGTAGCTCTCGTAAGTGCGATAAAAGTATCAGATATTTATTAAAAACTGTTAATAATAATTGTACTATAGTAATTACTTGCTCTACATACAAGGTGTATTCAAAAACTTCGGAGACCTCCGTTATTGTATGTACATATATCTTTTACTCGAAGGTTTAATCTGTTTGCATGTATGTATTTACAAAATCTTTTTTTCAAGTAGCAAATGCTTTCTGGTCAATAGATTTCGAAATCTCATCCTGCGATTTTGTAATTGTGTCTTCTCGAATATAAAAAACGTCGTCCTTTCAGTACTCATTTAAACTGAAGAAAGAGTAAAAAGTCTGCTGATAATTGTAAGTATCTTCACTGTTTCAAATGCTATTTTACTAAGATTAAAAGAAAACTTTATGCATCATTTCTCTGCTCTATGAAATCACTTATCTGAGAATCGCTGAAGTCATAGCTCACGGTAAACTACAACGGACAGTAACTGGACAACTATTAGGTTGTTCGGAAAGTAATTTCGTTTTTTCTCAACAGAGGATTTAATTGTATTTTTTTACAGCTACCTTCACATTTAAACCGCAAATCATTATACATTTTACCAACTGATATAGCAAGGCTTTTTTGTGAAAAATTTCAATTGATTCCACGCAGTAGTTTTTGGTTGATGCCCCATCAAATATGGAAACAAAAAAGTATCATTTTCGGCACATTTTACTTTTTTACTATTATAAAGGTAAAAATACTGGTCAAGCAAGAAAAAAATTGTCAGAAGTGTGTAGAGAAGACCTATTAACAAAACGACAGTGCCAATCTGGTTATTATTATTTATTCCGATCATTAAAGAATTTTTTGAACGGTAAAACCTTCACTTCAAACGAGGAGGTGAAAATTCACTTGCATCAATTTTTGCCAGCAAGGAACAAAAATTATATGAACGTGGAATTATGTTACTGTCAGAAAGATGGCAAAGTGTATTGGACCAGAATGGACAATATGTAATAGAATAAAATTTTTTTTTTCTTTTTTTTTTAATCCAGGTTTAACGTCGCATCTACACCCTTGGACAAAAAGATAGCACAAATGGGTGGGGGTGGTGTAATGATTTGGGCTGGAATTTAAACGGAATGGATACAATGGCAAAACAAATGTACAGTTTCTTCAATGAAAAATGAATTCTCAAAAATATATAAATTTACTCTCAAAACAAAGTATTGAACACGCACTACGAATTACCACTGAGAAATTTATTTTTTAACGTGGCAATGCTGTAATTCTCCGAATTAAAGTCGAAGAACAATTTTTTCAAAAAGAAAACGTATCAGTTTTTCCGTTGCTCGCACGCTCCCTGGACCTGAATATTATTGAAAATTATTGGGGAGAACTAGCACGTGCTGTATATAAGAATGGAAAACAGTATGATATTATTAAATAATTAAAAGAAGCTATTAAGATGCATTGGGATAATTTGCCAAAAAATACAATTAAAAAGTTATACAAATCCTTCCCAAAGCGGGTACTCGATGTAATAAAAAATAAAGACGGATATACTCATTATTAACTTTGTATTAATTGCAATGTAACTTTCTTTTTTTATGAAAATATATGTATAAATTCTGTGAATGTGCTATCATTTCGCCGGCACTATTTGTATATTTCTTCTGCTTGTTCAGAAACCTAGCAAGGTCAACCATATTTACTAAGAAGTTCCTTCTCTCTGCCATGTAACAATTAGATTGGTATGTATTACAGTAAAAAATTCTAAGTAGTTTCCAAGAAATTAAAGATAGCACACATGTGCTATCTTTTAGTCCAAGGGTGTATCTTCAGGTCATTAGCGACGACTACACTTTGTTGGACTATATACATACTATGGGACAACTTGATTTCTTTCAGGTACTGTAGGGTATTCTCTATGTACTTTTGCGAAGTTAAGGCTTTGGTCGGTGTTATTCCATACTTTTGTCGTTGGGTCTGATATTTGTTGCATTCAAATAGTAGATGGTGGGTCAAGATATTCTTTCTGCAGACCGTGCATATTGGTGGTTCTGTTTTTTTTAAGAGGTACTCATGTGTGAGTTTACAATGACCGGTTCTAAGTCTGGCCAAAATAATCCTGTCCTTCCTCTTAATATTGCTACTGGGCATTGTTTCGTAAAAGTCTTGAGTTACGTTGTGTATTTTTATATATTTAGAAGTTCTCCATTCTTTATTCCATGCTTGTCGTTCGATGTGGCGTACTGCGACAATGAGGTCTTGGTATGGAATCTGTCTGCGGCTGTTGTCTGGCGGGGACAATATTGCTTCTTTGGCGGCTTTGTTGGCTAACTCATTTCCTTCGATTCCTTGGTGGGATGGGACCCAGGCTAAGGTTATATAATTTCCAATGTTGATAAGATCCGTATATGTGTAATGAATATTTAGGATAACTTCATATTTGGATTCACTAATTGGGTTTACTATTGCTTTGATGGCACTCATAGAATCTGTGAAGATGGTGGATGGTAGGTTATTATTATTGTCCTGTACGTATTTTAAGGCTTCAAGAACTGCCCAAGCTTCTGCTGTGAAGATGAATGAGGCTTTTGGAAGAGGGATTTTCTGGATTGTACTCTCGCAGACGATGGCAGCTCCTACTGCCTGGTCGTTTTTTGATGCATCAGTGTATATCCTTTTGTGGTTTGGGAATTTGTTACATAGTCGCTGAAAATTAAATCTACGTTCAATGCTACTGATTTGATATTTGGGGAGTATTGCGAGGTCGGTATTGATATCTGGAATTTTTTGGGTCCAGAGAGCTGGTTTCCTATGTTTACGAGCGATGATCGGGATCGATGTGATTTCAACAAGACTCTCGTATTTGGCAATTCTACCAGAGAATGGAATTGGAGACAGGTTTTTTGGTTTGTAGGTGTGTATATCTATTAGTAAATATGTTGTTGTAGGTAGGATTATTTGGAGTGAAGGAGATTTTAATTGCGTAT